>NC_057734.1:12444046-12453506 GCF_004010195.1 Chiloscyllium plagiosum
AGGAATCCCATCATATTAGGCAATGGGTCCCTGTGCGAGAATCTCTCTGGCTATGTCGAAGGTATCTTGAAATCCATCGTATAGGCAACCCCCAGCTTCTGTTGTCACATTACAGATTTCTTACAGAAACTCAACACCCATGGACCAGTCAAACCGGGAACATTCCTACGCTATGTTCTTTGCGGCCTGCCATACATTATCGATGAAGATGAGCACCTTGCCAAGACCTTCCCCACACCTCCACTTCTGGCCTTTAAAACAACCACCAAACCTCAAACAGATCACTGTTCACAGCAAACTGCCCAGCCTTCAGGACAACAAAGACAACGACACCGTACAACCCTGTCATGGCAGCCGGTGCAAGATGTGTCAGAGTGTCAACATGGATACTACCATTACGTGTGGGGACACCTCCCACCATACTCACAGCAGGTACTCATATGACCCGGCCAACGTTGTTTACCTCATGACTCTTCAGGCAAGGATGCCCTGAGGCATGGTACATTGTCGTTGCATCTGCTCGGACTTGCCAGCGGATGAATGGATACTGCGCAATGATCACCAGGCAAGAGAGTGTTCCCTCCCAGTTGGAACAATTCACTGCATGGGACATTAGGCCTCGGACCTTCAGTTACCATCCTCCAAGGCGAACTTCAGGACAAATAACAACGCAAAGTGGCCGAGCAGAGGGTGGGAGCCAAGTTCGGTACCCATGGAGATGGCCTCAAGTGAAACCTTGGGTTCATGTCATACTACAGGTGACCCACTGCACTATACACTCTCACACTGATCCTCTCTCATATGCACACATTAGGAATAGAACCAGTCTGACTCAACATTGGGACACAGACAGACTTTAACCTTGCACCTTTCAATGCATTGGCTGAGCGGAGATGGCACCTATAGAAAACCTGAAGCCACCTTGAGAATGTAACTTTAAAGTAGGTCTGGAATTTACATATTAAAGAACTGAAACTAGCATATCTCTTCTAAAAGATGAAAGACTTCATCTAAATTTGTTTAATATCATTACATCTCCATGACACTAACTCTTTTGCTATAAATTCTGTGTCTTATGTTCCTATTCCCCAATCACCTGATGATAAAGCAGCACATCAAAAGCTAGTGCTTCCAAATAAACCTATTTGACTCTAACCTGGTGTTGTGAGATTTTTAAACTTTGCCCACCCCAGTCCAACATCAACACATCCAAATCAGAAGTATTTAATACAATAGCTAACATGATTATAGTGATAACATTAAACACTTCTATTGCAACAACACTTAATTCAGCCATTTACGCTGAATTGACTTAAGTCAACTTTAGCAACTTTGTTCCAAAGAAATATTTTGAATGTTTCATTAAGCTAATGCTTTTTCTTATGATGCTTACTTTGCTCAGGTCTTTGGCTGCAACACTATCATCCTCACGACATGGCAAGCGATGGACGAAAGCCAGCATTGAATATTTGGCTCTGATAAATTCTGCTTTACTGGGGCTGAATGGTGAAGAAAAAGAAAAGAGGGTGAGCAATTTGTTTGATAAGGCAAACGTTCTAAAAATTCCACAATGCACATTTATTGGGAACGAATAAGAGTTGATTTGTCAAGGGGCACGGCCTCATGAGAGATTTATGGTTATTTCAATAAGTGGTGTCAGCACGGAGAAATGAAACCTATTTCAGACAATCCAAGATATACATGCAAAAAAACTTAAAATAATGCTGTCTCTACTTTGCCTTAATTGTCATAGCTCCATCTACATAAAAGCTTCGGCTGCAATTTTTGAATAGAACACAACTTTATTAGGGTGACATTTCCTGTGTGTTCCATACCAGTTACTGCCCAGTACTGGAAAAAAGACAACGTTCATGTGTGCTGGATTGACACAGCATTGTTCTGTGGCAATTGCCTTCCTATAATTGCAGTAATCCACCCTTACTGATGCATAGCTTTGTGCATGCAAGCAACTCACTAAGTACAGCAAACTTACGTTTTTCATGTGAACTTGGTGAATAAATGGTGACTAAACAATCATGACAACATCAGTGAGACACTTCTCCCTGCTCCAATCGCTTTTAGAGTTAAGACATGCAAAAGCCTGCAGTGGGATATACCAGAAGATAAGTGGTACCCATGGTACAAACCTAGTAAGAATTAAAATTTTCATGTTTAAAACAAGTGCCCATTTCCCACAACACATTTTGAGAAGGAGAAGAAAATTTACGAGAATACTTTCAGGGATTACAGTTACATAGTCAAACTGGAGGAGATGGGATTGTCCTCCGTAGTACAGGGTGGACTGAGAGAAAGCTTATGCAGTAAAAGATTGTGAAGGATTAGAGTAAATTAAGAGAAACTGTTTCCTGGATCACTAACCAGAGGGCTCAGATTTAAAAGGTGTTGGCAAAAGAAACAGAGTTGACATGAAGTAAAATATTTTGCTACATAAAATTGGCTGTGAGCATTGCCTGATCAGGTGCCAGTGGGCCATTTCCATAAAATTTTAAAATGAAATTGGATATGCATTTAGAGGAAAAAAATGCAGGGACACAGGGAAAGTGCAGAAGGATGGGATTGATTTTACTCTTTGAAAGAGCCAGTGTAGACTCAATTGGTAAAATTTCTGTGCTATAATATTCTACAATTCTCAACTAGCTGTGTTCACACAAGCACTTTAAGGCCTTTCAACAAGAAGTCAAGATGCTATATAAAAATTTAAGTATTTACATGATTCATTCAGACTTGTACAGACAGAAGACAGTAGGTAGAAAACTATCAGACTTCATTAGAACTGAAGCCAGATCCTACAGCTAAAAGACCAATATATAATGTGTCTTATGATTCTGGAGAGGTCAGGACAGATTGACTTGATTAGGATAGTTTTTACTAAAGTTCAGACAAGTGAGGGTGGATCTTATGGAACCTTAAATTCTAACAGAACTAGACAGAACTAACAGTCCAAAAATGTGCAGGTTAGGTGAATTGGCCATGCTAAATTGTCCGTAGTGTTAGGTGAAGGGGTAAATGCAGGGGAATGGGTCTGGGTGGGATGCTCTTTGGAGGGTCGGTGTGGATTTGATGGGCTGAAGGGCCTGTTTCCACATGAAGTAATCTAATCTAAAACTAGACAGATTAGATGCAGGGAGGAAGTTCCCAATAGTGGGTGTATCCAGAACCAGGAGTCATAGTCTGAGGGGTCGGGGTGGACCATTTAGGACGTAGATGAGGAGACATTTCTTCGCCCAAAGAGTGGTGAGCCTGTGGAATTCATTACTACAGGATGCCAAAACATTGAATGTAATCAAGAAATGGCTAGATATGGTACTTGGTTTTTGATTAGAGTGGTGCTGGAAAAGCACAGCAGGTCAGGCAGCATCCGAGGAGCAGAAAAAATCGACGTTTCGGGCAAAAGCCCTTCATCAGGAATTCCTGATGATGGGCTTTTGCCCGAGATGTCGATTTTCCTGCTCCTCGGATGCTGTCTGACCTGCTGTGCCTTTCCAGCACCACTCTAATCTAAAATCTGGTTTCCCGCACTTCTGCCTAGATATGACACTCGGGACTAATGAGATCAAAACTTACGAGGAAAACGCAACATTAGGCTACTGAGTAAGTCAATCAGCTATGATTAGGATAAATGTCAGAGCAGGCCAAATGGCATATTCTATGCTTTTCTATTTATTTTAAATCAACAATTATTTTGCTTTTTAAGTGGACTTACTAAAAGCCATGTAACATTCTGCAAACATTTTGATACTGGGCCCTAGCATACAGAGTTGCTCGCTGTAACATTATTACAGTACAAGTTTTCTGCAACTAGAGATTTTGAAAGGTTTTGAACATGAATTGTTCATTCCACTAAATGACTGATCAATCTTCCTCATTTTTGTTCAGCTGACTTTCACAAACCTCTATATGGCTCCATAAATATCTTCCCAATTCCAAGGGTTGGCTTGTGGCGAGGGAGACATACAATTTTAATTCCTGCTATTTATCAAAAGGTTAATTTAATCATTTCATAGATCGATTTATTTTCACTTGTGAAATGTTGGAGGATCTGAGCTACAGCGAGAGGCTGAACAGGCTGGGGCTGCTTTCCCTAGAGCGTCGGAGGCTGAGGGGTGATCTTATAGAGGTTTACAAAATTATGAGGGGCATGGATAGGATAAATAGACAAAGTCTGTTCCCTGGGGTCGGGGAGTCCAGAACTAGAGGGCATAGGTTTTGGGTGAGAGGGAAAAGATATAAAAGAGACCTAAGGGGCAACTTTGTCACGCAGAGGGTAGTACGTGTATGGAATGAGCTGCAAGAGGATGTGGTTGAGGCTGGTACAATTGCAACATTTAAGAGGCGTTTGGATGGGTATATGAATAGGAAGGGTTTGGAGGGATATGGGCCGGGTGCTGGCAGGTGGGACTAGCTTGGGTTGGGATGTCTGGTCGGCATGGACGGTTTGGACCGAAGGGTCTGTTTCCATGCTGTACATCTCTCTGACTCTGACTATAAACAGAAGTCTGAATTTAATTGCACAACTGAAATTAATCTAAATTTTTCAGGGCAATCATAAAGTATCTTCTATTGCACTACCAACTGATAACAAAGAGGACACTGAAATTTTAGATGAGTACCAAGAGAATAAGATTTATAAGATGGGATGGTCTAAAAAAGCTTCCCATTGAAAGTACTCAGCATTTCTGGCAGCAACTGTGGAGGGAGAACACATTTCTGATTCACTGACCCAATAACAACTGAAATGCTAGAGATACTTATTGTAAATTCAAGCCGTGTATCAAATAGAAGTATAAAGCAGGATTTGATATACTTACTGCACTTTATCTTGAGGGCTGGCCTTGCGCTTTCCACTCATTAGAGAAGTAGGATCCAGTAACGAATGCTCCCAGATTGAATTGGCACCATTGCTAACAAGAGTTTGCACCATCTGAAATTTTAAAAAAGCTAGACTGGAATACAGTATCGACATTAATGCTTTTACAAATGATGGCACGTCTGCCGTGGGCATTTTCTTCCATTCTGGAGAGATTAAAGAGTTAGATTATGAGGGAAATAATAGCTAAGTAGAGCCTAAAATATCACAAGCTGGCTTGAAGGGTTGGGTTTTGGAAATAACCACAGTTGGACTCATAAGTCACTACCTTTAGTGAATTAATCCTTGTAACTTGCAACAACAGCACGATGAGGGTTACAGTTACAACCCTGATCGGAAGCCACAATAATTATGCTGGACTGATCTACAAGGTTAAGGCCTCATGGATTTTTTTTTAAAACCAAGCTTGACATGATCCAGCAAACCAGTAACCTCATAACTGTGTAAAGTGTTCACATACTCGTCAGACAGAGCATAAAATGAAAAAGGTATGTCATCAAGAAGGAATGCCCAGTTTTAGCACTTCAAAAAGTTAAAAATGATCCTAGCACAGTAAAAATTAGGAAAGCTCAGGAAGATGTGACAACTCAATCTCTAACTAGGATCTATTTACTTTCCATGAAGAGGATTCCATGTTTGAGATTTTTTTTCTCTTACCCATTTTCCTTTTTTACTTCTCTGCTTGGATTACAAAAGATACACAGTGATTCCACAGGAGCCACATATATTGCTTACATCATGTTTCCATTAATTTTCATTCATCTCAAGTTATTGCTGAAGGATTATATATCAATGAGGCAATAGCACTAAAAACTGCCTTTTCTAAATGGTGAGGCCCACAAAAGTCAACAAATGGAAATATAAACAAATAGAATTGAGCAATTGACTTCCCAGTTCATTGAAGCCATGTGACCCAAGTGCAGTAGATCCAATCCCTGCATGTCTCATCTTAGTCAACCTGGGTGAATAGATAAATTGTTTCTTGATCTGTTAAGAATGCTGCTATCAGCCACTAGGAGTACATAATGATGCACCCAAATAAGTCCCTATTTCAATTTTTATACATTTATCAGGAAATGGCCATCCCTTTCACTTGGACGGTGAGATCAGATGGAGCAAATAGATTATTATGGCCGTAGAAATGCATTTTATCAATCAACGGCTAGAGTTCTCATTTTCAGAGAGATATTGGCTAAAACTGGCTTCAAACCTTCTTCCCAACTTGCACTTCTCAGCAGATTACATGGCTGCTGATGGCTGGAGAGCAGCATGACTATAAGATTCAGCCTTATCGGACTGAATATGCTATGAAGGCAGATATCAGGCAAGAGGAGGAACTCATCTAGCTCCCCTTTGAACTTCTGCAGCAAACCTATATTCATCAAGGAGCCAAGATTACAAAATATTCCTTACCTGCAGCAGTGTGGGAGGCCATGGTGTGTGTGTCAGGTGTCGTACCTGAGAGATATGCCGGCCCAGACTACGGTGTACACTGCAACAGTCATCGCAGATCAGAACACCCCTGTTTATGGATGCCCAGCGAGGATCTGGAATAGAAGCAATTCAGGTCTTTTTTTGAAAAATGTTACCTTATTTTTCAAAAATCTTGACCACACCTCAAACAGCAAAATGCTCCAATAGCAATGCAAATGTTTTCCATCTATGCTATGAAACCGATCTTACAGACTTGAACTCCTGATTCTGAAGAAAGCAACATAACATTAAATGTCACGCTTCAGATATATTGTTCCATCATTTGGACATTCATAAAACCCCAATTTTAAAAGTCTATTTTTTGGAGGGTGGAATGGGATACCAAATAAAATGGCAGGAAGACAGTCGAATAATGCCCTCTTGTATCTCAATCCGAAGACAGCAGATTCTCAAGTTTAGCGTTAACAGGCATATTCTTTAAAGGAGAGAGTGAGGACTGCGGATGCTGGAGATCAGAGTGAAGAGTGTGGTGCTGGAAAAGCACAGCAGGTCACGCAGCATCTTAGCAGCAGGAGAATTGATGTTTTGGGCATAAGTCCTTCATCAAGAATGAGGCTTGTAGGCCGGTGGCTGAGAGATAAATGGAGGGGGAGGAGTGGTTGAGGTAGCCGCGAAAGCCATAGGTGGATGAAGGTGAGGGAGGTAGTGATAGGTTGGGGCGTGTTGGAGCTGATAAATGGGAAAGGTGATGGACAGGTCAGGAAAGAGGTGCCGAGTTGGAGGCTTGGGACTGGGATAATGTGAAGGGAGGTGAAATTAAGCTGGGGGAGGGGTTGGAGTGGAATGAGGCATTCTTCCTCCAGGCATTGAGTGGTAACGGTTTGGCAGTCCCAGATGTTCTCTGGGATGATCCACAAGGCGGCGACCCATCTCCCTGACGTAGGGGCCTTGGGATCCTGCAACCACATGGCATAAATGTGGATTTCAACAGCATCCTCACTTCCCCTCCTCCCATATTATCCCAGTCCAAAGCCTCCAACTCGGCACTGCCCTCCTGACCTAGTCATCACCTTTCCCATCTATCCACTCCAACACCTCCCCCAACCTATTGCTTTCTCAGCTACCTTCACCCCAACCCCACCCACCCAGCCCACAAGCTTCATTCCTGGTGAAGGGGTTAGGGTCCTAGAGATGCACAGCGCGGAAACAGACCCTTCGGTCCAACTCGTACATGCCGACCAGATATCCCAACCCAATCTAGTTCCACCTGCCAGAACCTGGCCCATATCCCTCCAAACCACTTCTATACTTATACCCAACCAGATGCCTTTTAAATGTTGCAATCGTACTAGCCTCCACCACATTTCATACACGTACTACCCTCTGTGTGGAAAATTAGATTAGATTAGATTAGATTACTTTACAGTGTGGAAACAAGCCCTTCGGCCCAACAAGTCAACACCGACCCGCCGAAGCGAAACCCACCCATAACCCTACATTTACCCCTTAACTAATACTACAGACAATTTAGCATGGCCAATTCACCTGACCTGCACATCTTTGGACTGTGGGAGGAAACCGGAGCACCCGGAGGAAATCCAGGCAGACACGGGAAGAACGTGCAAACTCCACACAGTCAGTCGCCTGAGGCGGGAATTGAACCAGAGTCTCTGGCGCTGTGAGGCAGCAGTGCTAACCACTGTGCCACTGTGCCACCCACTGTTGCCCCTTAGGCCTCTTTTAGAGCTTTTCTCTCACCCTAAACCTATGCCCTCTAGTTCTATACTCCTCGACCCCAGGGAAAGGGCTTTGTTTATTTATCCTATCCATGCCCCTCATGATTTTATAAGTCTCTATAAGGTCACCTCTCAGCCTCTGACGCTCCAGGGAAAACAGCCCCAGCCTGTTAACTTCTCCCTATAACTCAAATCCTCCAACCCTGGCAACATCCTTTTAAATCTTTTCTGAACCCTTTCAAGTTTCACAACATCTTTCCGTTAGAAAGGAGACCAGAATTGCACGCAATATTCCAACAGTGGCCTAACTAATGACCTGTGCAGCAGCAACATGACCTCTCAACTCCTATACTCAATACTCTGACCAATAAAGGAAAGCATACCAAACGCCTCCTTCATTATCCTATCTACCTGCGACTCCACTTTCAAGGAGCTATGAACCTGCACTCCAAGGTCTCTTTGTTCAGCAACACTCCCTCGGACCTTACCATTAAGTGTATAAGTCCTGCTAAGATTTGCTTTTCCAAAATGCAGCACCTCGCATTTATCTAAGTTAAACTCCACTCCTCTGCCACTCCTCAGCCCGTTGGCCCATCTGACCAAGATCCCATTGTAATCGGAGGTAACCCCTCTTCGCTGTCCACTACACTTCCAATTTTGGTGTCATTTGCAAAATTACAAACTGTACCTCTTATGCTCACATCCAAATCATTTGTATAAATGATGAAAAGTAGTGGACCCAGCACCAATCCTTGTGGCACTCCTTGTGTGAAAAATAACCCTACACCACCACCCTCTGTCTTCTACCTTTGAGCCAGCTTACACCTGAAACATCAAATTCTCCTGCTCCTCAGATGCTGCCCGACCTGCTGTTCTTTTCCACTAACATATTCTTTAAAGGGACCACAACATAATTTCACTGTATAGTACAAGGAGTGTTAACCTGCTTCTAATTTGTATCATCCAGAAGCATTGCTGAAAACAAATCTTAATCCAGTCCCCAAGTGACAATTTCACAGCACAAACTGACAAAATTTAGCAGTGCTAGTTCAGTTCGCCCACAGAAAGAGAACTAATTTAAGAAATCACTAAATAAAAGGAATCAAAATAAGTTCTGCTTTTAGTCTATAAAATATATTTTCGTAAACATGAAGAAACAATTATTGGTGTACTAGCAAGGAGGCTCAAACTGTGAATTATCATAAACTTGCTTAGTTTTTGAAAAAAGTTTGACATTGCTACTCAATGCTGAAAAATGTGTTGCTGGAAAAGCACACTAGGCCAGGCAGCATCAAAGGAGCAGGAGAATCGACATTTCGGGCATAAGCCCTTCTTCAGGGATGAGGAGGGTGTGCCAAGCAGGCTAAGATAAAAGGTAGGGAGGAGGGACTTGGGGGAGGAG
>NC_057734.1:12453703-12461329 GCF_004010195.1 Chiloscyllium plagiosum
TAAAAATGTGTTGCTGGAAAAGCGCAGCAGGTCAGGCAGCATCCAAGGAGCAGGAGAATCGACGTTTTGGGCATAAGCCCTTCTTCAGGGATGAGGAGGGTGTGCCAAGCAGGCTAAGATAAAAGATAGGGAGGAGGGACTTGTGGGAGGGGAGTTGGGAATACGATAGGTGGAAGGAGATTAAGGTGAGGGTGATAGGCCAGAGAGGGGATGGGGGCAGAGAGGTCGGGAAGAAGATTGCAGGTCAAGAAGGTGGTGCTGAGTCCAAGGATTGGGACTGAGAAAAAGTATGGGGGGGGGGGGGAGGGAGGAGGGAATGAGGAAGCTGGAGAAATAAATCTGCATTCATCCCTTGTGGTTGGAGGGTTCCTACTCAATACTAAGCAACATTTTAATAACACTCCATACAATCAATGCAGCACATCATTCGAAATAAAGATGTAGGAAATCTAATAAAAAATTTCAAAACTACATTAAATGCTCTCATTATCCATGACACCACTTAATTCTCTCCACTTCATTAGAAGAACCTTTGCAATAAAACACCTCTAACAGAAAAGGTTACAGAGTATACCATTGTTAGTGAGGGGGAATAAAAGACATGGGTATATTGTGAAAATGGAAATTAGCATCAATGCTCAACGTAGTCAAGTCAAAATTTGTGATGAATGACTCAATACAACCTCAGAAAAATATAATTACAAAAGAGGGGAAAAAAGATCTACTTGAGCACAAGTCAAAATCTCATTTAGTTTTCAACTGAAACAAATTCTGTAGGTTTTGGCACTACTGACTAATGAGATTTCACCGTACAAAATAAAAACAAGTTCCAAGAATGGATTCCAGTTCTTTTCCAATACTAAAAAGAATAAAAAGTGGATGAGAAGGGTGCCTGTTGTCATAAGTTACAGAAGATATTTTGGATTTTGTCCGAGATGCTCAAATTTATGAGGACTAGCAAATCAACTTCAAATCTTGCATTTGGAGGCCTGCATTTTTTGCAACACACGTACACAGCTCCCTCACCACCTCCTAAACAATATACTGAACATGGTAGTAAAGGTTACCAGAATTGATATTGTGCTGTGAACTAAAGCAAAAGACAAAAACAAATAAGAAAGTCATTCCTATTCCTTACTCTGACTCCTATTACAAATAATCATTTGTAAAATTGAGTAAAACTTATTACAAAAAGTATTGAACAGGAGGTAAGTGTTTATATAGATTTGATAAAAGCTTCAATTTACGTTACAAACTAAAATTATTAGGAGTCAAACCAGGTTTACTATATTCACTTCTGTTTGATGTGGGCCAGCTGAGAGAACAGGGGAAAGAGGGGAAAAGTAATTTTACTTAGTTTCTCAACAGAATCACTCCAAAAGGAGCAGCTGGGAAATGCATTATTAAATCTGTATATTTTAAAATACAGATGCTGTTTTGAATTGTCCTTTGATTTCTCAATTTAAGTATTATGCTTCTGCTGCTTGGAAGGAGATGTCACAGGTTTGGGAGGTAATGTTGAAAAAATTGAGTTGCTGCAATGCGTCTTGCTGGTGGTAAATATTGTTGCCAGTCAGGGGAGGAATGAATGCCTAACATGTTACCTTATGTCTCATTCTTTTCTGCTCGTTTTTATAAAAATGTTACAGCTATGTGTCGTAAGATGTCCCAAAACATTTCATAACAAGAAGCTTCATCTAAACTGGGGTTCAGGGAAAATTAGAACAAGAGTCTAGTTAGGTTTCCTAGGAAATATTTTTCATCTTACATCATTTATTAAACCTGCCTCAATACACATCAATAGTTCCACAATAGCCTGGTTGGATTCATATCATATTGTTCTAGAGAATATACTAGAATTCTTCCTCGTGACTACCCCTGTCAACTTGATTTATACAATTTACAAGAAGGTTAAAGTCACCCACGATTAATGTACAGTCAGCTCTGCTATAACACGGTAGTTCCGTTCTCATGCAATGAGAAAATCGCATAATAGCAGCATCATTTAAACTAATGGTACCATGTTATAACCAATATCTGATTTAAAACTGTGCGCTTTGGAAAGTGTCCCCAATTCATCAATTGTTTGCGCAAATTCACATTAACGAAATGCTGAACAACCTGTACTGTCTTTCTTTACATGTTTTCATTATCTCCTGATTTATTCTGTCAATGAGTGTGCAGGGGCAAGGGTGTGGGGTCAGGGAGCACGTGGGGGCAAGAATGTGTAGGGTCAGGGACAAGCAGGGACCCCAGCAGGATCCCCATGTTGCAATGAGTTGTCTGCTGATTTCTTTGGAATCCAGCTTCTGAACACCCTTCGAGTCTTTACCAGCCTACTTTTACAGCCAGTTCAACATAATCAACCCGTGAGGTGATCAGTTGACCCTGCATCTTACTACAGTGCCTGAATACTGTTGAGCCAATTGTGGACATTGGAGGCATCTGCCTGCAGCAACTTCAAAATTTATTTTAAAAACCCTGTTCAGCCATGTTGTGACACACCTCTTGCAGCAATTGGGATTTGAACCTAGACCTTTTGACATCTCAGTTAGCTGGACAGCTGTTTTTTGATGCAGAGTAATGCCAATGGTGTGGGCTCAGTTCCTGCACCAGCGGAGGTTACCATAAAAAAAAATTTCTCTCAACTTTTGAGGTATGGTGACCCTCAGGTTAAATCATCACCAGTTGTCACTATAATGAGCATGCAGTCTGATGATCTGCAAGGACTATGGCAGCACGATCGCTCAGTGGTTAGCACTGCTGCTGCACAACACCAGAGACTCGTGTTCGATTACTGCCTCAGACAACTGAGCGTGGAGTTTGCACTTCTCCCCATGTCTCGGCGGGTTTCCTCTGGGTATTCCAGTTTCCACCCACAGTCCAAAGATGTACAGTTAGGTGAATTGGCCGTGCTAAATTGCCCATAGTGTTCAGGGATGCGTAGGTTGGGTGCATTAGTCAGGGGAAATGTAGAATAGTAGGGTAGGGGAATGGGTCTGAGTCGGACTCTCTTCGGAGTGTTGGTGTGGACTTGTTGGGCCAAATGGCCCGTTTCCACACTATACAGATTCTGTGATTACTCCTTCCAGTGTTTTCTATCCTCCACCAAATGGACTCTACACTTTCCAATCCAAAATTTCTAGTTCCATCTTATTCTAGTCCCAACAAACAATGCTACCCACCAGCTTTTCCTTACTGCCTGTCCTTTCAAATATTTGAGTCCAGTTTCTAATTTCCTTGTAACCATGTCTCTGTAATGGCTATAAAGATCATACCTATTCACCTGCGTTTGTGCTGTTAAATAATTAGTTTTATTCCTAAACACTATGCACATTCAAGAGCAGAGCTATTAATTTTGCCAGATTACCATTTTCCCTTTTTGACTCTGTTTACTGTTGTTTTTCTATGTTTGTAGACTGTCCCTTCCTGTCCTTCCCTTGCTTTATTCACAATATTGCTATCCTCTCTTGCTTCCATATTGTCCTCTGCCTCCCCTACAATTAGTTTAAGCCCTCTCTACAACTCTGGTTATATGAACCGTCTACACACTAATTCAAGCTCAGGCTGTGTGAAGCACAACAAAATGGAACAGTTTCCTTCTACCTTAATACAACATCCCACAAATAGAAATCCATTCTACCCACAGCAATTTTGGAGCTATGCATTTAACTCCCTGATTTTGTTTAAACCTGTGCTAGCTTGCCCTTGGCTCAGGTAATAATCCAAAGATTACCTCAGAAATTCTGCTTTTTAAATTTAACTCTTGGCTGTTCAAAATCTCAGCAAAAACTCCTTCCCAGTCATGTTAAAGTCATTGGTACCCACATGAATGTTGACAACTAGACCCCACACCTCCCATCTAAAGTTAAAATGAATTGAATTTATTGTCACATGTACCGAGGCACAGTGAAAAGCTTTGTCTTGCAAACAATACAGGCAGATCACATAGTTAAGTAGCATAGATAAGTAAATAATAGGTAAACAGCAACAAAAACAAAAACACAGGTACAGGCTAATGTTAAAGAGTTTGACAGTCCATTCAGTATTCTAACAGTAGGGTAGAAACTGTTACGAAACCGGCTGTTGTGTGTGTTCAGACTTTGTAACCTTCTCCCTGACTTTAGAGGTTGGAAAAAAACATTACCAGGGTGGGATGGATCTTTGAGAATGCTGGCAGCCTTTCCTTGACAGCAGGCCTGGTAGATGGATTCTAGAGATGGGAGGGGCCTTTGTGATTGCTCAGGCAGAGTTCATCACTCTCTGCAATCGTCTCCAATCTTGAATGGTATAGTTGCCACACCAGGTAGTGATACAAGCTCTCCTCCAGCCCCAAGGAAATATCCTTAACACTGGCACAGGACAGACAGACAGTGTTCGAGATGCCCCCCAACTTACTACTGCAGAGAACAATAAGTATTCATGCCTTTACATATACCGTTACCTATCACTATTACAATCCTATTTCCTACCCCTCTACCAAGGTGCCATGGTCAGTATGTTCATCCTCCCTGCAGTCTCCACTCTCACCTGCATAACCTGAATCTCAACTGTTGGAGAGTTGCAGGGGCTGAAGCTCCTCAACTGCAACCTACTGATTCCTAATACCTGCCTCACTTGCAATTACACCCACCTATCCCTGATCACAGACAATTTTGAATTACCTAGCCTGAGGGACATGAAAGTATTCGGGAGTAAAGTGTTCAGGTCACTTCCCCCTTTCCTGATGTGGCACGATGTTTGCAGCTTGGATTCCAGCTCCTCAAGTCAGTTGCAACAATCCTTAAGCTGCAAACATTTATTACAGAATGTATTTGCCCCAAGTCACATTGGTGTACCCCAGCTTCCCCATGTAGCAGCAGCCGATTCTAATATGAACAGGACACAGTTTTGATTAAGAAACAATTTAGTATTCCCACTGTGAGAAAGAACAGCTTTGCGCAAACACATGGTATCAAAATGTTCAACTCCATTTAATAGGTGTCTGTTTCAATCTATAGGTAACTCCAGCAGATAAAAACACCTTTAATTTTTCAGCGCCCTTTCAATGCTTCTGTTCTATCCCACCACAACATGACAACTTTTCATGCAATGCTGCTGCATTTTGACACCTCAATAGCACTAATGACAGGTTACATCACAGGCATTGTATTTTAATGAAGTATTAAACTGAGGTACCATTAGCCTACTCAGAGTCAGAAATGATTGGGAAGTGCCAGTGTTGGACTGGGTTGTACAAAGTTAAAAGTCACAACACCAGGTTTAGTCCAACAGGTTTATTTGGAAGCACTAGCTTTCAGAGCGGGAAAGAAAAGCTGTTGTAATGTCAGTGATGTTGTCTGACAAATGCCATATTAAACAGAGACACTTCCTGTTTATTGTTCTAACCACTACCACCACCACCATTATAACAAATTAACACATTACTTGCGAGAGAGAGACAAAATTTGCTGTGAGGATGCTGCATTTTCTTGTAGAATAAGAGTGATTACATTTTAAACAATTCATCTATTAGATGCCTTTCGGATACCATGAAGATGCAAAATGTATTACATATATGCCAATTTTATTTGCCAGGTCAGTCTGTACAATCCCAATACTGAATCCAAGATATTCAAACCAAAGTAAGTACAGGAGTTGTATAGAGTCACACCACGTCTGTAGATGAAACAGGATTATATTTCCCAAAATCCACCAGTTTGAAAACAATCCTTGAAACTTTGTGGAGTAAAATATAGGTGCACTTCAAATCTTGTGCTGCCTACAAGTACATTTGTGTTCATCTAAATAATTTATAAACATGCTTCTCCATTTGGCACAAAGGCAAATTCTGGTAACCCCAGTTCCATTGAAGATGTTGGTATTCTTGATGTTAGATTTGCAGGACTACTGTTGATTCTGCAAATCAATGCCAATAACACACTGTCAGTCTAAATGAGCCCTGAACACAAGAGAAAAAGAAATAATTCTTCATACTGCTTATGTGATAAAACCATGAGTTTCTGCAAAAATTAAATCAGAAAAGTCCCAGATTTGATTTAGCACAACAGCTTGGGTATCCAATCAACCAGGATAACATAATTTGTGCTACAATTCAATTTGTGTCCTCATGTGGGAGTGGAAAACTGCCAGGATACTTGCTTTTCATAGCTATTTAGTCACTTCCAAGTGTGCTGAACTTGGAACAAGGTTAGGCTCAGCAGCAATTCCCACTCACTAATGTCCTCTGCTAATACTCACAGATCAATTGTCAGAGACCTGATACATCACAGGTAGCTCTTAGTCCATTCATGTTGGGATGGGAAGAGTTAGCAAAAGAAGTGCATGATGTTAGGAAGTCACATGGTTTTGTGAGTCAAACACCAGCCCCAGTGTGATATGGTCTGAGGGTCTTGCTATGTTAGCTCCCATTACAAAGACTGAGTTTTTGTTGAGACAGATGTTTTGGATATTTTAAACAACATGCAACCCTGATTTCTTAAAATATTCATAGACTGGTTTCTGTGTTATTTGACTTTTGCTGTTCTATTAATTATTGAATGAATGGGAAAATGGTGAAACGGCAAAATTAATAGTTCTGTTCTTGAATGTGCACTGCCTTCATTACATTGAAAAGGAGTGACTAAAAGCAAGTACCTTTATACCGAAGTATCACATTGATTAGATTAGATTACTTACAGTGTGGAAACAGGCCCTTCGGCCCAACAAGTCCACACCGACCCGCTGAAGCACAACCCACCCAAACCCATTCCCCTACATTTACCCCAGCACCTAACACTACGGGCAATTTAGCATGGCTAATTCACCTAACCTGCATATTTTTGGACTGTGGGAGGAAACTGGAGCACCCGGAGGAAACCCACACAGACACTGGGAGAATGTCTGTGTGGAGTTTGCACAGTCGCCTGAGGTGGGAATTGAACCCGGGTCCGCATCTCTTCCACTTCCCGCTCCTCTGCCCTTGAGCCCCGCCCCTCCAACCGCCACCAGGACAGAACCCCACTGGTCCTCACCTACCACCCCACCAATCTCCATGTACAGCGCATCATCCGCCGTCATTTCTGCCACCTCCAAACGGACCCCACCACCAAGGATATACCTCCCTCCCCTCCCCATCAGCATTCCGTAAAGACCACTCCCTCCGTGACTCCCTCGTCACATCCACACCCCCCACCAGCCCACACCCCACTCCTGACATCTTCCCCTGCCACCGCAGGAAGTGCAAAACCTGTACTCACACTTCCCCCCTCACCTCTGTCCAAGGCACTAAAGGATCCTTCCACATCCAATAGAAATTTACCTATACCTCCACCAATGTCATCTACTATATCTGTTGCACCCGATGTGGTCTCCTCTACACCGGGGAGACAGGATGCCAACTTGCGGATTGTTTCAAAGAACATCTCTGGGACACCCGCACTAACCAACCCCACCGCCTGTGGTTGAACACTTCAACTCCTCCTCCCACTCTGCCAAGGACATGCAGGTCCTGGGCCACCTCCATGTCCAAACTGTTACCACCCAATGCCTGGAGAACAACACCTTATATTCTGCATTGGGACCCTGCAACCAGGATTAATGTGGATTTCACCAGTTTCTTCATTTCTCCTCCCCCACCTTATCCCA
>NC_057734.1:12461843-12513027 GCF_004010195.1 Chiloscyllium plagiosum
ACTTTCCTCATTCCTGAAGAAGGGCTTATGCCCGAAACATCGATTCTCCTGTTCCCTGGATGCTGCCTGACCTGCTGCGCTTTTCCAGCAACACATTTTCAGCTCTGATCTCCAGCATCTGCAGACCTCACTTTCTCCTCATTCACACAAGAAATCAATTTCAGATGGATTGGCAATCTTACCAGTTTTTAAGGATTTATGGATTATGGATTAATAATGAAGCAGAATTCCAATTCAACACACCAGGGCATGAAAAATAACTGGAATGTGTTCGGCATCTTAAAGACTAACTTTAAATTATTTTCAATTTTGCAAGTCTCAATCTTCTGCCATGTTATACTACTAAGAGATGGCTAATGACAGATAAATAGCTTTTCGCCCAAATCTATAAAAGTATTAAATCCATTTTTAAATAAATTCTTAAGGGACTCAAAGAGTTACAAAAATAAAGTTGGAGAAACTCAGCACGCATGACAACACCATGCAGAGAAAACAGAGTCAACGTTTTGGGTTCAGTGGTGCTTTTTCAAAACTCTAAATTAGTTAGATGATTTTTGAATGCAGTTCTGCCAGAGACTCTTGGTTGAAAGACGATTCTGCTTAACTACAGTTTGAGAGATCATATTTGATATAAACAGCTAGGAACATAAAATTCTGCAGTATTTCAAGTCATCCTTTTATAACTTTCCAGTCAGAATAGATTGCAACATGTCTGAGATCAATCAGAGAATTACATCATCCTCCAAAACTTTTGTCAATTGCTTCATTGTCTGACAAAAAAAAATCAACAAGTGGCTTTTTGCTATGCTTTTGGCAGTGCACAGGTTCTGTCGAAGCTAAACTTTAATTGAACAGTTTTATCTAAAATCTCACCTGCTACAAGTTAACACATGCAGTGAGCCTTTACTTGAAGTGAATTTACTGATCTAAACTTTTTTTCCCTCTTCCAGCTCAAAGCAGTGTTAAAACACCAGATATGTTTTGGTGCTGGAAAAAAAAACTAATTTGCACTTAAAAGGCATACCATTTATTGTACCTATCAGAAAAATAAAAAAATGCTTTGTCAGTATCAAGCAGATGCATGGGAACGCCAACAAGTTCCACTCCAAGCCATACACCATTATGAACCATATTGTAATTTGTTCACTGAATGAGTCAAAAATTTGGAAACCTCTATTAGCAATGCGTATATCTTGTCTCACCATAAGAGGTAGATCAGTTCCCAACAAACTGTAGTGGACCTCAAATACTTTCTACATTTTTGACCACAATTTGGAAGAACACCAGTTAATAATAATTGTTTAATCTCTTGAATTGTGAAAGAACCATGATATGAAAAGTTCACATAGTCATAATTATTTGTTGAAATTCAAATGAAACACTGGAGAAACAAACCATAGCAAGTTCAAATCCAAAGCCTAAACACAAAACCTAAAACTGCTGTACTGAGGGAATGCGGCAATGGCAGACTGCGCCTTTCCATAAACTTTAGAAAGAGGCCCAACTGCTTGCTCACTTGATTGTCAAACTGCAGAGGAGTCATCCCCAGTGTTTTGATTAATCCTAGTCCCAAGAATCCACACCACAGATTACTTGACCATTATCACTTGATGTAGAAGAGAGCTCACCGAGCGCAAAGTGATTGCCATGTTTCCAAAATTACAGTGGCTACATCATTCATGGGTTCTAAAAGTGCTTTGTGACAGTCATCAGGAAAAGTACAACATAGATGCAAGACTTTATTCAAGGCAAAACGTGGCTGTCAGAAGTAAACTTAAATTCAGTCAAGACATCGTGAACTTATTTAAATGGAAAATTAAAAATAAACAATGCAATGTTGTTTAGACAATGGGACAGATAATAGAGAGATAAACAATAGTCACAAAACAGCAGTTTTCAGATGACTTTCAGAAAGGGTCCAAATGACTATCGTCGTAAAGCTGTACAGCAAGGAAACAGATCCTTCTGCCCAATTCATCCATGCTGACCAGATATCTTTAATTTAGGCCCATTTGCCAGCATTTGGCCAATATCGCTCTAAACCCTTCCTGTTTATGTACCCATTTAGGTTCTTTTTAAAGTACAGTAAATGTATCAGCCTCCTTCACTTCCTCTGGCAGCTCATTTCATGCACGCAGCACCACCAATGTGGAAAAAGTTGCCTCTTAGGTCTCTTTTATATCTTTCCCCTCTCATCTTAAAGCTATGTCCTCTAATTTTGGACTCCCCTACCCTGGGGAAATTGACTATTCACCCTATCCCTGTCACCCTTGATTTTATAAATTTCTTGAAGGTCACCCCTTAGCCTGACACTCCAGGGAAAATAGTTCCAGTCTATGTAGCCTCTCCCTATAGCTCAAACCTCCAACCCTGGCAACATCCTTGCAAACCTCTTCTGAATCCTTTCAAGTTTAACAACATCTTTCGCATAGCACAGAGACCAGAACTGAATGCAGTAGTCCAAAATTGGCCCAACCAATGTCCTATACAGCTGCAACATGACATCCCAACTCCTATACTCAATGCAATGACCAATAGTAGAGGATGCTTAGCTGCATGTACTGATTTCACATGGAAAAGTGTTGCATACATTTTCAATTGAAACTTTAAAGGCAAAAATCAATTATCTTTTGGTTTGTGAACTGCAGCACTGTTGAAAGATAAACCAGTCACTTCCACAAAAGGACAGAAAAACTACATAAATATGAATTAGGAGTAGGAAAGTGTGCGTGAGGGACAGAGTGACATTCTGCTATTCAATAAGATCATGGCTGTTCTGATTACTCCTAATAACCCTTTATCTTCTTGCTTATTAAGAAGCTACAAACCACTCCCTTGAAAATATTCAAAGGCTCTCTTCTTCAAAAGATGGATAAGCAGAATTACAAAAGCACTCAACCCTCAAAGATTTTGTTTGGTCAGTGTTAAGTTGCCAACCCATTGTTTTTAAAGCGCTGACCTCTTGTCCTAGAATCTCCAACAAAAGGAAACATCATTTCCACAGGTACCCCTCAAGACCTGCAAATGCTGTTAAAGTATAAGTCATGCATACAAGTCAATGCACCAGCCAGCTGAGTACTGCTTATTGTTTACAGTACAAGCTGGTATATATTTGCCTTAAGACTCTCAGTATGTTGATGGAAAACCTAACTTTGTCTTAAACAAAAGACAACTGAGCCCACAATAGTTTCACACACTGCAAAGGAAAATAAAAACACTGACATATTCACGTTTGTCCTTTCAAGCTGTACAATGTTTGCTGGTAATTAATCTAGTGAAAATAGATACAGTCAGCCATTATCTAGGCAGTAAACTGTATACTAGTGCTATCCTTCCCTATTAGAAGTATAATACTGCAAAACTTCTGCTGCAAATATTTGGGGGTCTCCAAGAGCAATGTTTCTGTTTTCTATAGCTAACCCAAATGCACCAGCAGTAAGACTTTTAAAATGCCAAATTATTTTCATGACAGAAGGCAACACCAATGAAGGAAATCTACTGAATAATTACAATACACAGTAAACAGCCAGAAGGCATCACAAAAAGGTTACAAAGATTAAAAATTCACAAATGTAAATCTAACAGTCACACAAGAAAGGTGTAAGTTTATTTAAAAATAATATCCATATAAAATACAACACAACACACATTGATGAAGATCTTATTACAATCTATCTTTCTCTTTCAGCTGTTGGCTAGGTTGCCATGCATTTTCAACCTCTGTCATTTCATTTCCAACACTCAGAGCATCTTTTAACTGGAGGTCTGGCATGGCCAAAATCAGAACAGTTGGTACATACATATTGCCTTTAATGTAATAAAAGGTCTCATGGTGCTTCACAGCAAAGTTTCATACCAACCCATACATGATATTAGGGCAGGTAGTCAACAGCTTGATCATTGAAGCAGATTTTACAGAGCATCTTCAAGGAGAAAGAAATAGAAGCAAGATTTGGGGAGGAATTTCAAAGCTTAGGTGCCTTAGTAGATGAAAGCACAGTCACTATAGTGGAGTAACTGAAATTGAGTTTGCTTAAGAAAACAAAATTAATATAGTCTGCATGGAGGGATATCTATTAGAAGGGTATTATAGAGATAAGGAGGGGCAAAGACAATGATTTTTTTAAAAATTGAAATGTTCCTTGACTGGGAAACAATGTAGTTCAGCAAACACAGGTGTGATCATCAAACAGGACTTAACAGAAGTAAGAACCTGGGCAGCAGAGTTTCAGATTTACTCAAGTTTAGGGAAAGTGGAATATAGGAAAAAGAGTGCCTTTGAATAGACCAGAATTCAGCTAAAAAGGCATACAACAAGGATCCCAGGAGCATATGAGCCAAAGCAGGAACAAAGCCTTTAGAAGTGAAAACACATTCTTAGCAAAGGGGTGACAATATAATCAGAAAAAGCTCATCTTGGGTTCAAATATGACACTGAGGCTCTGTTTTTAGGGAGATAGGGAGTCTATAACTAGGGAACAAAGTTTGCAGGGGAGCAAAAAAACCTTAAGTTCAGTATACTAATTTATTTCGTATAACTTCAAATTTTTACAACTACCTCATTATTCAATGTTATCCATTACCATCCTTATACAGTGACAAACAATTACAAAACATTAGCTGCACTCTGCAATTTTCAATATTAAGATCTGTGATTGTAAAAAGCTGACAAAGCTATTATTAGTTAGCATATTACCAGGACAAAGGACATTGCAATTGCTGATGAAGGAATGCTCTACACCATTTATAATAAAAAACAACATTACTATAAAATAAATTGTTGTATTTCTAATTCATAAAAAACCTCAATGCACAAAGTATACATTTAACTATTATACAAATTATAACTATAAATATGGATGCATTCAGAGGAATTTCTCAATTTCCAAAAACAAAACACCAAGTACAAAAGGGGAAAAAAATCAAGTTCACAGAAAGAAAAACTTGATGTACAAATGAGTGAGACTAAGTCAATGACAGGTGAGATATTATGCATACACACACACACCGATGGGAACAACAAATGGTATTAACTCCGGCAAGAAAGCAAAAACATGGCATCCTAATCATTCTACAAATGTACATAAACCCACAGCTTTAACATAAAAAAGTAAACAGCTGAAACTTGAATTGTGTTGATTGGATAGAGGCCGCAAGTTTGAGGAAGTGGGTACTACGAATTAATTTTATGCTAAAGATGTATTGCTTTTTAATAACATGATCCCAAAGAGAGAGGAAGGGCACGGTTAAGAGGATGGAATGAAAGAACACAAACCGGTTGCTAGATATTTCCTGGCTGTGTCCTAGTTGGCTTTCAGCCTTTCTGCATCTTTTAGCTCTCTCTCACTTCCTCTCTGTGTGTGCGTGTGTCAGTGGACTGAAGCTTGTTTGAATTTCCTCTCTCAGTTGGCAGCACAATAAGACTCAGTTTTTTTTTCCCAAAAAGGCATCTTTAAGAGGGCCCCTTCCTCTGCCCCCAGACCTTTACCTCCCCCACAGTCACTTACCGGGGACGCTGCAGTCGGCGCAGATGTCGTTACTCCTCAGTCTTTTCGACATGGACAGAACCAATTAATTAATACTGTCGTTTAATCGGGACCTTTCCTTAAAAGAAAATCACACTAGACGCAACAGGAGGCGCGTTTTAGTTCTAACTACAAACTGCCATTAACATGAAGTTTGCACTCAGGTTGCAGTTCCTGTCAGACTCGCCTCCGGCTCAAGCAGCTTGGAGACGCCGAATGGCACGCCGGGATCTTGGAGGACTGCCCAGGCACTGCGCATGCGCAGACAGACGCAGACGTCTGAAGCCGAGGAGCGCGAGGGGGGATTTGGAATTATAAAAATGTGGTTTCCTGAGGGGAAGCCCTTCACAGACTACTTCCCACCTTACAAAATACTTTCCAGTGCGGTTAAATACGTCATCATGTTGAATGGGCCTTGTAGAAATGTCACTTTATTCGTGGGCTTACAAAGTAATTAGCCAGTGTTTACCTGCCAGTCCATTCGAGACCAGTTTGGACTGAACCACAATGAGACGGAGGAGGAGGGGAGTATTGACAGTATCGAAAATGGTTGATAATTGAAAAAAGTGAAACAAAGCCCCAGGGTCGTTGACAATCAATAATTCGAAATGATCACTCCCATAAACTACTGATCAGCAAATATGCCGATATTTATTGAAACGGGTACCAATTTTCTTTTGTAACCCCCCCCCCCCCGGCTGGATGGATTGTATTTCCTTGTTGTCCATCTCTTCCTGTAAGTTTTTGTTGGAAAGTTTCAGAACTTTTGTTCTGTTTTCTGTGCTGTTGTCTTTTCGCTTTGGAGGGAGGGGTTTAAAGAGGAAAGGGCGGGGGTCGATTGAAGCTTAGGAACTAGAATGTGCTCATTGGAAGAGTTGAGGAACAAATACAAACTTCACCTGTTGGTCTGGCACAACCAGTATAGAGAACTTGAGGAGGAACTGAAACAGGTAAGTGACTGATACTGGGTAAGACTGTATTCAATGTGTGATCGTGGTAAAACAAATGACTGCAGATGCTGGAAACCAGATTCTGGATTAGTGGTGCTGGAAGAGCACAGCAATTCAGGCAGCATCCGACGAGCAGCAAAATCATAAAATGATTCAATGTGTGATCGTGTTTGGAAAGGATTTTAACTTTGTTGGAGAGCCTCCCTGAGATGGTATTTATAGGTGAAATTATTTGAAGTCGATAACTGTCTTGAACATCTAACTTTCTTCAGTTGAAAGAATCCAAAATTTTCTCTATTTTCAAAGGCACGGGGTTTCCACCCTCAATTTAGTTAAATTATTGAAATGGAGTGAATTGTAAATGTTCCAAGGTATTCGAGCAGTTAATTTTAAAGGTTATTTGGCTGGAATTTTTTGAGGCTAAAATAAGTGTAAGAAAAACTCGAGGCAAAACTGGAAGAAGTGCTATTTACTCAAGTTAAACATCCAACGCAACTTCAACAGTTTTTGAGTATATAATTTAAAGACTGGAGATGAATAGTTAAATGTGAGACTAGCACGAATTCTTGTCTTGATTTAAAATAGTGTTTTTTTATAGTAGGGAAGATAGTGCGCTGTTTAAGAGAAGTGCGAACATGATAGTTCAAATTATCTTTACTCATTTTATGTTTCCCTATCTTGTCACTAATAAATCTTTATCATTTTGATGTTTTATTTATATTTACAATAGTCAGAGTGCAGTGGGAAGAAAGAACAGTCACAAAAATCATGTTTCCTTCACTGAGGACTGGCATATATTTATAATTAGTTCTACAATGTGACATCTGTTTATTATTGAAACATATGGCAGAGTTTGCAAATGTAATTTATCTTTTTAATGTATGCAATTAGTACTTCTATTTTTTAATATAGCTTTTTGTTATGCAAATATACAAATACATAAGCTTTTACTCTACTTGCATTTTCTTCTAATTTCGGCAATGTGTAGTTCCTTTATTTGGAGAAAAATGTCAAGATTTTAAGTGTCAAGTCTGCATTTGCATGATTATTTTCCATTGTTACTTTCCTTAGCCCATTGTTACTGTCCATTATTTTATCCATTGTTACTTTCTTTGGCTATTTCAATGGTTGGAGGAATGAGGAATTGGTCCAAATTTGTGGTGAAGGTACTGAAGGAAAACATGCATTTTGGTTTCACCATTTTCCCCATTTTTATCAGAAGGCACTGACTACTTATACCCTTAGCTTAGTATAGAATTGTATTGCATGGGGGTAGGCTGTTTTCACCATCACTCTGCATTAGCTTCTTGAAAGAGCTTTCAATTTTTACTACCTTGGATCTCCTCAATATCCCTGCAATGTTTTTTTTCCCTTCAACAATTCCTTTTGGAAAGTTACTTTTGAATCTCTTCCACCATCCTTTCAAAGTTAAAAATTACACAACACTAGATTTTGTTCAACAGGTTTAATTGGAAGCACTAACTTCCAGAGCACTGCTCTTTCATCAGGTGATTGTGGAGTATAAGGTCGTAGGACACAGAATTTTTAGCAAAAGTTTACAGTGTGATGTAACTGAAATTTATATATTGAAAAAGACCTGAATTGTTTGTCAAGTCTCTCATCTTTTAGAATGAACATGTTGGTTTTAGTTCTTTCATGTGGAAATCACAGAACATAAAATTTACATTCTCAAGTGAACGTTAATAATTGATGTCATGTCAGCCCAGATAAATTTGCTCTAAATTCTGTGTCTTACAATCTTATACTCCACAACCACCTGATGAAGAAGCAGCGCTCTGAAAGCTAGTGCTTTCAAATAAACCTATTGGACTATGACCTGATGTTGTGTGATTTTTGACTTTGTACACCCCAGTTCAATACCAGCATCTCCAAATCATGATTACATCCTTTCAAGCAGTGTGCCATGGATTAGAACAATTTGGTGCATTTAAAAAAAACTTTATCTCTGCTTTGATTCAATTGTCAGATACATTAAATTTGTATCCTAACTTTTCCATTAAACTATCTACAAGTAGCATTTTCAAATATGTGATACCCTTGATTTTAAAAATCGCTGCTTCTCACAGCTTCTCAAACTTAAAGCCAATTAAACTATTACTACTGTGATACGTTAGTTGGGTAGATAAAGAAAATATACAACTATGACAATCACTGATACTCGAAAACAGGCCATTGGTACAGAATATTTCAGTCTTGCTAAAGTAGTGGAAGCAGTAGCTTGCTCTCCAGCCAATGTGCTAAGGAACTTGTCCCTTGGTTTTCCTCTTCTCGATTCTCCTTCTTGAACATTTTGCTAAGACCCTGCTCCTGACTCGTTAACCAGTTTTAAGGTGATGTAAGGTTTCTTCCCTCCTTGTCCTCCTTAGTTCCCTGTGTACACTCCAATGTTCTACCTTGTAATCCCTTTTATGCTTTCTGTCTAAAGGTCCTGTTTTGGGGCTCTTTCCTAACCCCAGTGCAGATTTTACTTTCCCTGTTCAACTGTGGTGCTCTTTACTTTCCTGGGGTGAAGTACAGTCACTGTCCTCTCCCTGTTCAACTGTGGGGCACTTTACCATCTCTCTGAGGTGAACTAGAGTCTATCAATTGTCCACCTCACATGGTACATGTCCCTTCTCTCCCTTAGTTCTTTAAGTACCGCAATTCATAGCTGGGACTGACTACGACGTTTGTAAAGGGCGGTAATGTTAAATATATTCATCCAATTAAGACCCACATAGTCAGTCATGAACCTATGTAGTACCCTGCTTGCAGAACCAATTGTTGGAGAGGAATTTTAAAGAAGAGTCCTGAGTCTCATTTTCAGCAGTACAAATAGATCTTTATTCGGAGTTTCTTATCAAATAGCCTGGAAGAGGTAACCGCAGACGGTTCAAAAACGCCCCACCCACCCTCAGATGATGTACAGGGTATTTATACATTACGTATTACAATGATTGTATGCAACATTGACATCAGCGCTTGCCACCTCCCCTCTGACTGTTATGCCCCTCTCCAGACATTTGCCAGCTGCACCATACTGAGTGGGTGCTGTTTGTTACCTTATAAAGCTGTGATTGTTTATTTTCCCAAGGCTACGATGAAGAAGTAATGGTGTACAGATGTCCCATTACAATGCTCTCTCATTCATTTCAAAAGTTTATCTGTTTACACCATTCGTTACATGTCATTTGGTCCTTGATGTTTATGCTATTTGTCCTTCAATCCCTCTGCTGACAGGATAGGGGCTTCTCTTTACTATCTACAGCCATTTGTAGTAAATGTAATGGCAATTACTTAAAAAGCCTAGATGGTGGGATCAGACTTTCCCTTCTCCACTGAGTAACAAGGTTTCCCTTTCCCACGAAGATTTCATTAAGGCATGTCATGATCTTGTTGCCATGAGTATGAAGGTTGTGATTCTGACTGTGGAAACTGCTGCCTCAACCAAGAATTCTCTTCACCCATGGGCAACTCCAACACTCACTATCCTTATCTACCTTCTCTATTATTGCATTAAGTAACCCACTAAATTTGACAGAAACAATTTGATTTCAATAAATTGATTCCAATTTCAATTTTCTTCCATACTTCTCTAACTGCCAAGTTATCTTGTCTCAGATGATTGCCTCTAACTGTAATAGTGGGAAATATTTTAGTAAGTTTGTTCCATCTCCTTTTCAGCATGGCTGTAAAATTTGCAGCCATCCACTCCCATATCCAAGATGGATTTTAGGAATGGGGCTAGAGCCACTGATATTTTCCTCCTTCAGAAGTTTGGGATATCATACAGTATGGAAGCAGATCATTTGGTCCATCAAGTCCACACCAACTCTCTGAAGAGCATCCCACCCTACATCTCCCATGGCCAATCCACCTAACCTGCAAATCTTTGGACTGTGGGAAGAAATTGGAGCACCTGATTAAAAACCCATACAGATACGGAGAAGGTGCAAACTCCACACAGTTGCCCGAGGCTGGAATTGAACCCAGGTCCCTGGTGCTGTGAGGCAGCAGTGCTAACAGTTCTGCTGCCCATGTCTACCATCTGGTAATTTTTTTTCTACTTTGAACACGGCCAGCACTTTTTTAACTTCCTCCTCTTTGCTTACTACTTTATTCCTTCAATGTCATTGTCAAAAGTAAGCTTACATCACATGTAAGTCTAAGCTGGAGTATGAGAGCGAAGAAATTTGTAACTAAACTTGATCAAATCCTCAAACAGTGTTAGGGTGCATTTTTTCTTTGTTTGAACAGGAGGCTGATCAGGCATTGGGACTCTAATTATTACTTTTTTAACTCTTCTAGCTTGAGGACAATAAGTTCTATTCATGCCTCTGATACTTAAAGTACTATTGCCTGTTAACTCAAGACCAGGCATTGTACCTCAAACTTCCCTGGTCTGTGGATCATCACCACATTGTATTGCATATTGAGTGTTTTGAAAATCAATTTTCTGTACTTCATGATATCAGATAATTATCAGTTTGGCCTTGCAGCATGATATTGAAGCAGTTGATCCACGGGGTCGGACGCCATTGCATCTCGCTGTCTCGCTAGGACACTTGGAATGTGTCAACATACTGCTTCGAAACAATGCCTCTGTCGACAAGGAGAATGCCAAAGGATGGACAGGTCAGGAGTGCTTAGTAACAATTTTGTATAAAGCACAGAAGAAATAAGTGTTGGTTAGGTGAGAAGAGCATCAGAGGAGGGTGGTATCTGTTTTCCCAAAAAAGAGAAACGAGACAAAGAGTTAGGATTAGTCAGGGAATTTGTATTATTTATTCAACCCTTGTTGCTTTTTGGGGTGCCCTGCATTTGTCAACCTTTTTTATTGTCTCCCAAACTGAGAGGAAGTGCGTGGCCACTGACATGACCGGTAGAGCTGAAGCTTGTTGTGTGAGGAACTGAACATGTTACCCCACATCCTACTAGCGTGTGGTCAAGTGGCAGTACAGCAATAAACAACACATCCCAAGAAGAGGAACAATTTCTTAAGCAAAATGTAGGTTTATTCTAGTGTAAAAGTAAAATATCGCATTACTGCAAATCTGGAAGAAAATTAACCTGATCAACTTGTCTTAGTAAACCTTATTTTAAAAGTAAAGTACTGCAGATCTAAAATAAAAAGAGAAATTGTTGGAGAATTGCAGAAGGTCTGATCTGACAGCATCAGTGGAGAGAGAAGTGGTGATGTTTTGAGCCAAATATGATTCTTCTTCAGAACTGAAGGCAACTGGAAAATATTGATTTTTATGCTGTTCATGTGGGGAGGAGGAGAAAGAGACTGATGGTGAGGGTGTCCACTGCAACAGACAAAGGAAGTGCTAGTGGTAATAGAGGTTAGACCAAGGAAGAGTAAGCATTAATGGTAGATGTTATTAGCAGAAAAAAAGTCAGCTCTGCTAAAAACAAACCCATGCAAACAAGACATTAGAAATGGTTGGAAGTGTAATTATAATGTGGAACTGCGTCCATGATATCAAGTTGTACTCAGGGTTGAGTTCTGAAGGCTGATAAAGTGCCTAAGAGGGAAATGAGGTGCTGTTCCTCCAGCTTGTGCTGGGCTTCACTTGTATACTGCAACAGGCTTTACAACAGAAATGTTAGCATGATAGCAAAATGGTGTTTTGAAGTGGCAAGTAACTGGAAGATCAGGGTCCTTACTACAGATCCTGAAGAGTCTTTATTTATAACCACCCTCCTTCATCTGACTGAGCTTGTCACTTTGAGAAGAGTTAAAGGAGAAATTGTTCACTTTTTCAAAGTAAAAGTAGTGGCTATGGGTATCACATGGGTCCCAGGTTTGCTTATCATTTTGTGTGATAAATGGAACACTCCTTGTTTCAGTCCTACTCAGGGTCCCTTTCCTCAACTTTTTCAGTGGCAAATTAACAATAAAATTGATTTGGCTTCCTTCTGTCACCTAGAATTACCGATTATGCTTTCAACATTCATCATTCACTCACCTTCACCTGGTTCGTCTCTGACTCTTCCTTTCCCTTCCTTGACTTCTCTGTTTCTATTTCTGGGGTAGACTGCCCCCAGTCTCCATGACAAATCCACCAATTCTCTGTTATCTTGACTACACTTCCTCAGTCTACTTACTACAAAGATTCCATTTCATTCTCTGCATTTTTGTCTCATCTCATCTCTCTCCTCTGTACTGTGGTTGACAGGGCATTAATTTTGTCTGACCCAAATTCCGTACTTCTGCGTTCACCCCATTTCATCCTCCCATAATATGATAGAACCCTCTTGTCCTCACTTTCCATCCACACACACACACCCCTGACCCAGACTCTGCATTCGAAGGATCATCCTTCACCATTCTACCATCTCCAGCAGAATACCACCATTAAACATATTTATCTCTCCCCTCCCTTGTCAGCATTCCATTGGAACTTTTCCCTCCATGGCACCCTGATCTACTCCTCTTTCTCTTCTTTTCACTGCTTATAGCACCTTCCCATGTAATCGTACATTTGCTCTGTTACTTCTACCTCTTTAGTTTTGGGCTTTGTACAATTAACCTTCCAAGTGAAGCAGCAAATTTTATTTTCAATCCAGTCTACTGTATTCACCGCTGTCAATGCAGGCTCCTCTACTATGGCCAGACTGAACACAGACTGAGAGATCACTTTGTGGAATGCCTCCACTCTGTCCATTAGAATGACCCTGACTTTCATTGCTTGCTATTTCAATGCATCATCTTGCTGTCATGCTAATATTTCTATTCTAGGCTTGCTGTATTACTTCCATGAAGCCCACCACAAGCTGAAGGAGCAGCACCTTATTTTCCACTTGGACACTTTCCAGCCTTCATGACTGAATATTGAGTTCATCAACTTTAGACCAGTAACACTGTTGTCTATTTTGATCTCCTTGAGGATTGTCTTTCTTTACGGGCAGAGTTGGCTTCTTTTCTGCTATTGATATCTGTTTTTCATCTATATTCGTCTACTTCTTTTGCCTTTCACTCTGGTCACTCACACATCTGTTGCACTGGCTCTGCCTCTCTTTTTTTTCAACATCTTAGAAAGTGTTATTTTCCAGCCACTTCAGTTCCATCTTGAAATATTAACTGTTTCACACTCCACAATGTGAAGTATAACACTTTATGTTTATATAATCCTCAAGGTAGATGATTTGGAGATGAGGGAGTAAAATAGAATCGATCAAAGGGGCCATGGAGCAGGTACAAAAGCATGATGGGAATGTTAACAGAGCTGTTATGGTAGAAAAGCTGAGTTTTAAGAATACTAAAAGTGCAGTGGGAGATTTAAGGAAAGGCTGAGGTAACATATGATTTTCCTGGCAGGAGAGGAACTAAAGGAATTAAATTTTGACATCATCAGAAGACCTAAAGGAAATTGAGGGCTGGAGAAAGCTGCAGAGCTAGGGAATGCAAAAACATTAGGGATTTGTACATTTTAGGTTGCGATGAAGAGCAAGTAGAATTTGGTCTAGCATACGATATACTAGGCTAATTTGGCATAATTTGGAGGATGAGAGGACAGCAGGGTGTAGATTGAAGAAGTCTCCCCTTAAAAACCTTTTGAGGACTGAAGAAAGGATGCTCGGGTGTAAAACTGGTATTGTGAATCAGTCAGCTGTCTTTTCATTTCCACTGAATTGGGATGAGTCCAAACCTGTCTGGCCAAGAACATTTGATTCTATTCAAAAATCTATAGGTGCAATTTGCAGCATGTCAACTGCTGCCTCAGTTGTGATAAACTAATTTGGAACTGGCCAGCTGTGAGGGAGATTTGAAAAAAATGTCACACTGCTCTTAGGCTGTCCCCACCTCTCCTTGTTTCTGGAAGTTTATCCAGCCCTCAAACCCCAATAATTCTGATACTTTGCACATTCCTGATTTAAATCACTCCACCATCAGGGGTTGTGCCCTTATCTTTCACAAAGATTTTGGTCATCAGACCGAATACTACTTAGTGGCTTGGTGTCACACTTTGTTAGTAAAGAACACTGGAGTGTTTTACTATTCAATTACATTAAGTTATTTTGACATCCTTAATTGTAACAGTTGCTGTGTCAATATTTTATAACCTACCAGATTTATGTGGATGCTTTGAAGATGGTACAGAAAACATTTACCAGAATGTTGCCTGGAAATGGGGATTTTAGCTATGAAGAAGGGTTGGCTACGCTGCGTTTATTTCATTAGAATGCAGAAGGTTCATGGGTGATCTAATAGAAGTTTATAAGATTGTGAAAGGCGTCGATAAATTGGAAAGTATGAGGCTTTTCCCAGGGTGGAAGGGTCAGTTACTAGGCGACACATGTTCAAGATGCGAGGGGGAGAAGTTTAAGAAAATGTGCGAGGCAATTTTTTTCACACTAAGGGTGGTGAGTGCCTAGAACGCATTGCCAGAGGAGATGGTGAAAGCAGACACCATAGCAGTATTCAATAAGCACCTGGACGAATACATGAATAGTAATGGAGTATAGGGATAAGGATCCTTTTTAAGTAAAGACCATTTTAGTATGGAAGGGCAAAATGTGGCTGTGCCGGCCTGGAGAGTTGAAGGGCCTGTTAGTGAGCTGTATTGTTCTTTGTTATAATCAACCCTTTCAGAGATGTTATTATACAGTTCTGGAGCAAATAAATCTTGAATCTAGGTCTCCTGGCCTGGTGGTAAGGACTTCACCATCACAGGCCTCATATTACTGTTTCTCTCCAATGTTGTGTTAGTGGATCTTGTAATCAAATTCTCAACTACTAATTAACACTTTATTCTATTCAGTTCTACAAGAGGCAGTCAGCACAGGAGATCCTGAGCTGTTGGAAAAAATTCTTCAGTATCGAGATTACAATCGAATAAACTCACAGTTGAATGGTGTTCCAGAACTACTCAGCAAGATACAAAAGGTAACAACTGTTCTTGCATCCAAGTTTTAGCAAAAAAAATACACTTTCAGATACGATAAAGACTATTTGAGAAAGGCATATAGTTTGAATTATGACTGTATTTAGAATTAAATTTGGAACCTAAATCTGATCAGAATTTGTCATCTTGTCCAAGTATGCATGACTTCATTCTCCCAAGCTCGTCCATTTCTAGCGTGATTCAAAACTGTTTCTTCTTGCTGTCTCAAACAGGAAATCTGGCACTCCTATTGACAAAATCATGAAATGTAACATGAGTGATCAGAGTGCCAATTTATTCCCCAAATTAAGAAACTATTTGTTCACTTCCATCATCCTGACATTTGCCAATGTTTTCACCAGCCTGCTTTTCCCTGCTGGCCTGAAGGCACCATTTCTAGCTTTGGCATGTGTCACAAGCAACGACAGCCCTCTAGAAACTGGCTCAAGTAATCATTCTTTTTGCAATAGCCAGGCTTGTGCATCAGATAGCTGTTCAGATGTTACTAGACAAGTTGATGAGGGTCGAGAGGTGGATGTGGTGTATGTGGACTTCAGTAAGGCACTTGATAAGGTTCCCCATGGTAGGCTCATTCAGAAGGTCAGGAGGAATGCGGTACAGGGAAATTTAGCTGTCTGGATACAGAATTGGCTGGTCGACAAAAGACAGCGAGTGGTAGTGGAAGGAAAATATTCTGCCTGGAAGTCAGTGGTGAGTGGTGTTCCACAGGGCTCTGTTCTTGGGCCTCTACTCTTTGTAATGTTCATTAATGACTTGGATGGGGGGATTGAAGGATGGATGAGCAAGTTTGCAGACGACACAAAGGTTGGAGGTGTCGTTGACAGTATAGAGGACTGTTGCAGCGTGACATTGACAGGATGCAGAGATGGGCTGAGAGGTGGCAGATGGAACTCAACCTGGATAAATGTGAAGTGATGCATTTTGGAAGGTCGAACTTGAAAGTTGAGTACAGGATTAAAGACAGGATTCTTGGCAGTGTGGAGGAACAGCGGGATCTTGGTGTGTAGGTACATAGATCCCTTAAAATGGCCATCCAGGTGGACAGGGTTGTTAAGAAAGCATATGGTGTTTTGGCTTTCATTAACAGGGGGATTGAGTTTATGAGCCGTGAGATTTTGTTGCAGCTGTATAAAACTTTGGTTAGACCGCACTTGGAATACTGTGTCCAGTTCTGGTCGCCCTATTATAGGAAAGATGTGGATGCTTTGGAGAGGGTTCAGAGGAGGTTTACCAGGATGCTGCCTGGAATGGAGGGCTTATCTTACGAAGAGAGGTTGACTGAGCTCGGACCTTTCTCATTGGAAAAAAGAAGGAAGAGAGGGGACCTAATTGAGGTGTACAAGATAATGAGAGGCATAGATAGAGTTGATAGCCAGAAACTTTTTCCCAGGGTAGAAATTGTTAACACGAGGGGTCATAGTTTTAAGCTGTTTGGCGGAAAGTGTAGAGGGGATGTCAGAGGCGGGTTCTTTACACAGAGAGTTGTAAGAGCATGGAATGCGTTGCAAGCAGCAGTTGTGGAAGCGAGGTCATTGGGGATATTTAAGAGACTGCTGGACATGCATATGGTCACAGAAATTTGAGGGTTTGTACATTAGGTTTACCTTACATGAGGATCAATGGTCGGCACAACATCGTGGGCTGAAGGGCCTGTTCTATGTTGAGGGCAATACAGCTAAATTCTTACTTTCTCTTGATATTCACACCTCTTCAAGCAAGAATTAATGCATTGTGGTCAGGAACCAGTATCTGGGAAGATATTATTTCTTCTCTCTCTCTTCCTGATACAAGGACACTAAAGGTAATTTTGGAGTCAGCTGCTGAGATCTGCTCGCCTTGCAGTGTTTGGGGACTTTGCTGATCTGTCTAGTTCAACTACAGTTTGTTATAGGAGAAGTTGCACGATAAATTAATTGTAACTCTCTATCAGAGACAACAGTGACTAGTTTCCAACCAATCTTTGTAATCTTAAACAATGCATTATATCTCCTCTTGATCATTTCCTGTTCCAGTGAATTGACTCATCTGCATTTCACACAGTAATCCAAAGTACTGTATTCTGGGATTACCCTTTTGCCTTTCTGTACCACTGTCTGAAAACTCAAAGTCCATCTTTAGAGTGATTGGTCTTGGAGGATATCACTCACTAAGCTTCTTTGGTATTGCCTCCCAAAACTGCAGCTTCTACCAGCTAGAGGGCAAAGAATTGGACACATGGGAATAACACACCATCTTGACTTGGAAATATGTCACCATTCTTTCATAGTCGTTGGAATAGAAACCTGGAACTTCCCACTGAACAGCACTGTGGATGTAACCACATCACATGGACTGCAGTTATCCAAGATGGTGGCTCACCACTTTGCAAAAATATAACCACGAATGTGCAGTAAATGTTGCAGTAAATTCAGTGATGTCCACGCCTCTTGACTGAATATAGTAAAAATGACTGCAATTTTAAAACACTAAGTTATTGACATTTACATTATGGAGACCATTAAGCTCTATGTGCTTAATCTCATCAATCTTAATAGTAGGTGAGACTAAGCAAAATTAATTGGAATAATCTAGAGGAAATGATTAGGTGTAGCCCGATAGGGAAAATGAAAATATTATACAATAGTGTAAGATACTTGTGACCAAAGTCAGGCATTGTTGAGTTTTTATGGAGGAAGCTTTTTTGTTTGTTCTTGGATGCAGCATCACTAGCTAGAACAGTCTTTATTCCCTATCGCTATTTGTTCAGAGGGCAGTTAAGAGTCAGCTACATTGCTGTCAGCCTGGAGTCTCACATAGGCCAGATCAGATAAGAATAGCAGATTTTCTTTCCTAATGGGTTTTAGTGAACCAGATGGAGTTTTTATGACAGTCAGCAGTGGTTATATGGTCGTTAATAGGCTAGCTTTATATTTTAATGACTGATTTTTATTGCTATGTTGGAATTCAAACCCATGGCCTCAGAACCTCATTTTGGATTATGAGTCAAGTGATACCACCACTACAATAAAACTTCCTTATGTCTGTACTTCCTGAATTTTCTTTTCCAATGTGACCCCAGTTAGAGGCTTTAAAATTGTCTTGACCCTTCAGTGAAAATTGAGAGGTGGGTGCTGTGAGCATGGGGGCCTACCTGTCAGAGAAGGAGCACACCTGTTAGAATTCTTTCAGAGCTGTGTGGGAGCGTTGCTACCTTGGAGCTTGCAACACCTAAGTTGCAGCTCGTGATCCCATTTGAGGTCCCAGTTCCCCATTTTAGGAAGCCCTACTTTACATGTAGCCCATGCTGTAACTAACCTAGGAACATTTGATGACAAGGCAGTTAATTTCCAAGCAATAATGTTTCTCTCCCAAAAAAAGTCTTAATCTATGCTACTTAATCACTGAGGATAGGGTAAAGGGTCAGTTTTGCTAGATTAACTTTGCCATTCTTTTGACTCAGTCGTGCCTCTTACTTAGTTTTTTTGATGACCACTAGCAGTTATTATTTAAATAAAAGATTTTTTTTAAAATCTGATTTACACTACAGTAAAGTGTAACTTGTATTAACTGGTATAAGCCTATCAGGTGTTGAATTCACTATTAGTTGAGGATACAACTTTCGTTTTCTATTTTAAAACTCTTCACAGCCCTTAAGACTTTATCTGCCTAATTGCCATTAATTTTACAATCTTTTTTAACAGACTTCTGATTTCTACGTGGAAATGAAGTGGGAGTTTACCAGCTGGAGTAAGTGTTGTTTAGTTTTTACATTAGCTAATTATTGGTATGCCCAAATTGACAGTGAATCTAATGCAGATTTCTTATTTTTAAAGTTCATTTGCTCCCAACTAATGCTGCCCTAGTAACATGTTTAAATAAATGAACTATTTGAAATGATTCCCACCTTTTTTAAAAATGTGGGATTATACCTGGTTTCTTGCCATGATAATGACATTTCTGAGATTGAGTTTAATGTGGGCATTGTGAGCATCTACCCACCTACGTTTGGAGTTTCCAAGCTATAAAATATTCTGTATTTCTAAAAGTGACCTTTTGCTTTTCATTTTCCCTGCCACAATATAGATTCAGTCAACCAAGAAAGTAGGCAGGCAACTTACTTAAACTTACTTGTATTGGATGCAAAGAGATGTGCTAGAAACCTTATCTACAGTAAGGTTTGCTGTATGTGAAAGTATTACTTTTTTGATTTGGTAGTTGTAGTCCCAATATTTAAGAAGTAGCTACAGTCAAAATCTGTGTCATCAGCCTAAATTGATGCAAATTGTCAGATGTCCAATTGAGATTGAGGTTTTGATGTATCACTTTACCACATGCTATGCTGTCACTACAATGCAGTGACAGCTTGCGTATACCTGAAATATAGTGTCTTTATCATTGTGAAACATCCCAAGGTACTGAACATTGTCAACAATGAAACCACACAAGGGGGAGAACAGTATGATTTGAAACAGTATCCTGCAAACATGAGAAAGGATTGACACTGAGGAAATTTGATTGGATCCAGTACCAATATATTTCTCATTTATTTGAGCAGGCCTCAGCTTGTGCTGCTCCTCTCAGTATTTAAAATTGTCAGGATCATCCTGCTGCCTTAAGGTGAAATACTCCAGATGCTAGAAATCTGAAACAAACAAGAATGCTGAAGAAACTCAACAGGTTTGGCATAATCCGTGGGGGAGAAACAAAGTTACAATTTCAAGTGTGGCATGAATTTTCTTCAGAAATGTTCTGAACAGTAACTCTGTTTCTCTGTCCACAGATGCTGCTAGACCATCTGAGTTACACCAGCATTGTATATTTTACCCCTATTGGTTGCAAGTGTCCTTCTGCGCTTGAGCATATTTGAATTCCTTCTGCTTTGAAAGAGTCAATATAATTACCCTAACATTATTGTGAGGACTAATTGGATTTAAATAACAACTCTCTTTAAAAAGAGCCACTGTCATTGTCAATCATACATTTAATTATGTGAATTGCTTTAACTCTGAAGCTTCTAACCTTGAAAACAGCCATCAAAGCCTTTCAAAATTTGTTAATTTAAACTGGTGTCACAGAATTGACTTAAACTTGTGCATTGTGACTATATGTAAGGAGAGAGGCACCAAATTAAATGTCAATTTTCTATAACAATTCATGGTAGCTAAGGTTTCTAAAAGTACAAGAAAAAAATAGTTTTTCCTTTTGTCTCATAAACAGTTTTTTAAAATGATCTTCTTACCTCTGCATATTTCCTCCATTCTTCTCACCTTTTCCAGTTCCCCTGGTGTCAAAGATGTGCCCAAGTGATGTGTACCGTGTGTGGAAGAGTGGTGCCAATCTGCGAGTGGATACAACCTTACTGAACTTTGAGAACATGAAATGGGAAAGGGGACATCGTAGCTACATATTTAAGGGCAAAGGTGAGTAGTTTATTTCTTGATCTTCAGTAGGTAGCTCTTAAGTTTTTAAATTATTTCCTCCTCCATCCACCACACATCCACCCCCCTGAGGTACCCACATTGCTTAATTGTCTGGTTTACAAAGTCATGGGACAATGTATAGGGACTAGGAAAGGCAATAGGTCCATTAAGGCAGGTTGATCGAGCTATGTAAGGAGTGCAATGAAAATTTAGTAAACTGAATCCTGGGATGGCAGGACTGATGTATGGAGAGAGACTGAATTGGAGTCTAGAAGAATGAGGGGTATATCATAGAAACCCATAAACTCTGTCCAGACTGGACCAGTAAATACAGGGAAAATCTTTTTGATGACCAGGTAATCCAGACGCTGGGGTCCTCTCTGCCATTGAGTATGGTTGAGGCCAAAACATTGAATGTTTTCAAGAAGGAGATCAATATAGTTCTTGGGGCTAAAAGGGCCAAAGGATATGGGGTAGAAATAGAACAGGATTCTGAGTCAGATGATCAGCCATGGTCATATTGAATGGCAGAACAGGCTTGAAGGACCGAAGAGGCAGACCTCCGCTCCTTTTCTCTGTTAAACCATTGTGAGAGAGCCTCTCCTGGCTTAGCAAGTAAATGCATTGCCTCCTCCAAGTCAGTGATAAGTCTCTGGTTCCATCCTGATATTAGCTAGGGTGGCTCTAGTCATGTTATGATTGGCTTCTCTCCTCAGTGATGAAAGGTTAGGAAGGGAGAAAGGGGAATGATCAGACAGAACCTCCCCTCTGATTGCTGTTACATTATGCCAGCTGGGAAACATGTAAATACCATCTTGGACAAGGCCAGTTCAAGTTTACCTAAGGTGACTCTCATTACTAAAAAGTCCAAATCCCAACGTTTGAATTCATATGATTAAAAATTATCTTTTATCCAGGAGGTCAGCCCTTGTGAAACTATATTCTTAATGTGAATTAGGGACAAGTGAATCAAGTTCTTAGAAAAAAAAAATTGAACTCAACCCATAGGTATTAAACAGCTAAATATTTTTCATCAAATAATATAAATAATTTTTAATTTATAATAATGTTTTGTTAAGTTTCTCAATACCACTAAGGTTGCCATAATTTTTCTTTTTGATGACAGCTGACTCAGCAGAATTTATAGAGGTAGACCACGAGAACCAGGTTGTAGACCGAGAACATTTTACACTCTCACAAGAACAACAAGGCCTCGCTTTATCCTCCGTCAGACCAACAAAGGACCAGGTTGCAAATCGTCTTACATCCCCTATCGTTTCTACGTGCCTTGACACAAAACATATATCCTTTGAGAGGTAATACTAACAATACTAGGCATCTCTGAAGTTCAGTGTACAGTCTGATGCAACTACTAAATGAAAGTCAGGAGGAATCTGGTTGGTCAGATGTGTTTTGTTGACAGATTGATGGACTACAAAAGACTCCGTGTAATTCGGATGTTTTGCTGTAGATGATAAAACAGCCTTTACCCTCCCCTCAGGACTTCATGCATAATTATAATAATTGAGATAAAATTATTAGATTCCAGTCATATCCAGGATTGACCAAGTAGAAGAAAGAATGAGACAAACTGAGAAGTAATTAGCTGGCCATTAATATAGGCTGTGACATAGAAGAAAACAAATACTGTCTGAGTCAAGGAGTGCCATATGTTTGAGGCTTTGGTGACAATTGAGTGTAGATATGTCAGAAGTGGTCACCTACCTGTGTGAACTATGTTTTTGCGAATGCTTTATACCCTACCGGTAAACCTCTGTTCTGATGTAAGAAATACTGAATAACACCTGACGTGAATGATGACAAAATGAGCTGACCTTGCATTTTGTGATGTGTAGCCAATTTCATTTGATTTGTAATTTGTTTTGATAATTAACCATTTTTTTAAAAATAGTGGCTTCAGTCACTTTGTAAAACTAGGCATCAAATTCATAGTCAGTCAACTGACATGACTGAAAAATCAGAAATCATCGTGTGTGGTGTGCATCTAAGCTCCAGGTTCACTTTTCAATATGATTAAGGTCAACATTCACGCTGTACACACTTGTTATTTTGTGATGCTGCAGGACTCTGACTAGAAATTGCAAGTTTCCAGCAGTAGACAAAGTTTCATCAGCCACCCATACCATGCTCAGTCCTGTAAACAGCTGCTACAGACCACTACTTAGTTTTTTATTTTAATAAAGGCTATTTTGAGATAGTACTATTAGTAATGATTTGAGTACCATTTATATTTGGTAGTGATCAATTTTACTTTTTTTTTGGAAAGCCTGTTTGCTGAATGGAAAGAATTTATTCTCAGATGATACCGATTTGTTATGAATATAGTCAAAACTCTCTCAGACTCCTAGTTATGAACCCCGAATGTAATGGACTGTCTATTCTGTTCTTAAAGGTGATCAATGGTCAAGGTAGGTTTTCTGGAACAAAGCCTTAATTGCCACTAGGGTAAATGTGGCATTATAAGTGTCACCCAAACCTTGGCAGATGAAATTTGGAGATCGATTAAGAATTAAGTTTTCTTCTGGTGCAAGAAGCTTGCAGAAATAGAGTTCTAAACTTTTAATTCCTTTTCAAATGAAAGCAGCGTGAAGAGACTGCTGTTTTCTTTAAATACATTTGACTCATTGAAGTGCAAAAAATGTGGAGAATTGTCACATTTTGGTTAATGTGTAATAACAAGTAGTACGATCTTTTGTAATTTCATAATGTTGTTATGGAGATGGTTGCTTAAGACGTTTCATTCACCTCTGTCCCTCTTTGTTTTAAGGAAATACTCTTCCCTGAATGTCTATATTTGACTGAAAAGACTTAAAATGAAAATTTCTCTTGTTATTCCTTGTTTCAATAATACCTTCTGTGGCGAGGTAATCTCTTTGTAAAATGATTCTTTTGGAATTGAGATTTTTAGGGCAGATGAATGAATGATCAGTCTTCTTAAATAATTTGACATAAATTAAAAGAATGATGTCAGGAATTAAGGGCTTGTCATATCAGGAGTAGTTGACGACTCTGGGTCTGTACTTTAATGACTTTAGAAGGGTGAGGGGGTATCTCATTGAAACTTACAGAATACTAAGAGGTTTGGATAGGGTGGATGTGGAGATAATGTTTCCATAAGTAGGAGAGACTAGGACCCAAACATACAGCCTCAGTGAAGGAATGACCCTTTAGAGCTGAGATGAGCAGGAATTTCTTCAGTCAGGGTAGTTAATCTGTGGAACCCATTCCCACAGAAGGCTGCGGAGGCAAAGTTGTTGAGTGTTTCATCCCCTGTCTGGGTGACATCCTCCGTGCTTGGGGGCCTCCTGTGAAGCGCTTCTGTGATGTTTCCTCCGGCATTTATAGTGGTTTGTCTCTGCCACTTCCGGTTGTCAGTTCCAGCTGTCCGTTGCAGTGACTGGTATATTGGGTCCAGGTCAATGTGTTTGTTGATAGAATCTGTGGATGAGTGCCATGCCTCTAGGAATTCCCTGGCTGTTCTCTGGCTTGTCCTATAATAGTAGTGTTGTCCCAGTCGAACAGACTACTACGACCACTAAGACTCATAACAGCACACAAACCAACAGCCACTCTCAGACAACAACTCACCAGGACAAAGGACACGATACCCAGCATGAGCAAAACCAACATAGTGTACAAAATCCCATGCAAGGACTGCACAAAACACCACTACATAGGACAAACAGGAAGACAGCTAACGATCCGTATCCATGAACACCCAACTAGCCACGAAACGACACAACCAGCTATCCTTAGTAGCCAGACACACAGATGACAAGCAACATGAGTTCGACTGGGACAACACTACTATTATAGGACAAGCCAAACAGGGAATAGCCAGGGAATTCCTAGAGGCATGGCACTCATCCACAGATTCTATCAACAAACACATCGACATGGACCCAATATACCGGCCACTGCAGCGGACAGCTGGAACTGACAACCGGAAGCGGCAGAGACAAACCACTATAAATGCCGGAGGAAACATCACAGAAGCGCTTCACAGAAGGCTCCCAAGCACTGAGGATGTCACCTAGATAGGGTGCAACACGTCTGCAACACAAATTCCCAGCTCGGCGAATAGAACCACAACATACTGTTAGTTCCTGATTCATAAAGGGATCAAAGGTTACTGGAACAATGCAAGAGAATGGGATTGAGAAATATATCAAACATGATTCATTGACAGAGCAAATTCAGTGTGTTGAATGGCATAATTCTGCTCTTATACCTTATTTCCTTTATGGTAGCAAATTGGAATATTTGAACTATTTGAGTCGTGAGGTTTGAATTAGATCTGTTTCCGAGGTTGTGACCAAGAACATTCTAGATTCTGCAGGCAGTGTCCATAAAGATCAACAGATGTGCTCACTGAGTTCTTTCTTGCTCATTCATTGGTTTGGTTCAGTTGTTCTCATTCATTCGCCCTTGTGTCCTCTCCAATTTCCTGCTCTTCACCCCACTTTTTCATACATCTTCTGTGTCTCATTCTCTCTCCAAAGCCCACAATTATAATCTGTGATATTAACCAAGTATCTGATTTGTCACACACAAATGCTAAATTGATTAAGATTTGGAGACGCCGGTGTTGGACTGGGGCATACAAAGTTTAAAAATCACACAACGCCAAGTTATAGTCCAACAGTTTATTCGGAAGCACTAGCTTTCGGAGGGCTGCTCCTTCATCAGATAGTTATGGAGAATAAGATTGTAAGACACAGAATTTATAGCAAAAGTTTACAGTGTGATGTAACTGAAATTATATATTGAAAAAGACCTGGATTGTTTGTTAAGTCTCTCATCTTTTGGAATGACCATGTTGGTTTCAGTTCTTTCATATGTAAATGGCAAAAAAAAATTTAAGTTCACTTGAGAATATAACTTTTAACAATTGGTGTCATGTTGGCCCAGATAATGTATTGAAGGTGTTAGCTTCCCTGTGTGAAGCTGTCTGTGTCACAATGGTCAGACTGATTCTAATCTAAAAAACGGATTTACAGAATCTTACATGGATTCATGCAGTTTTTGAACAAAGTAAAATGTAATCTGCAAGTACAAATTCACCCTACAAACTTATGTCTATGTGAGTGTGTGGGGGGTGTGTTATGATTGCCTGTGAGAGAGTGTGTGTATGTGTGTCAGTACAAAGAGGTATAAAGTCTGTGAGAGGGTGTGTGTGGGTGTATGAAAGAGGGTCTGCATGTGAGAGAGAGAGAGAGAGAGTGTGTGTGTGTGAGAGACAGTGTGACATGAACCCAAGGCCCCAGTTGAGGCCATCCCCATGGGTACCGAACTTGGCTATCAGCCTCTGCTCGGCCACCTTTCATTGTTGCCTGTCCAGAAGTCCGCCTTGGAGTTCAGTCACTCGAAGGTCCGAGGTCAAATGTCCCGGACCGCTGAAGTGTTCTCCGACTGGGAGGGAACGTTCCTGTCTGTTGATTGTTCTGCGATGTCCATTCATCTGTTGCTGCAGCCTCTGCTTGGTCTCACCAATGTACCATGCCTTAGGGCATCCTTGCCTGCAGCGTATGAGATAGACAATGTTGGCTGAGTCGCATGGGTACTTGCCACGTACGTGGTGGGAGGTGACCCCACGTGCATTAATGATACAACCATTACACATGGGGTCACCTCCCACCATGTATGTGGCAGGTACCCATGCGACTCAGCCAACGTTGTCTATCTCATACGCTGCAGGCAAGGATGCCCTAAGGCATGGCACATTGGTGAGACCAAACAGAGGCTACAGCAACAGATGAATGGACATTGCAGAACAATCAACAACCAGGAATGTTCCTTCCCAGTCGGAGAACAGTTCGGCGGTCCGGGACATTCGATCTCGGACCTTCGGGTGACTGTCCTCCAAGGCAGACTTCTGGACAGGCAACAATGAAAAGTGGCCTAGCAGAGGCTGATAGCCAAGGTCGGTACCCTTGGGGATGACCTCAACCGGGAGCTTGAGTCATTTCACACTATAGGTGACCCCATTGCACTTTTATATACGCGCGCGCACGCACATACACACACACACACTCACTTTTATACCCCTTTGCACTCACACATATACACACACTCTCTCACAGACACTCATAACACACCCCCCACATACACATAAGTTTGTGGGTTGAATTTGTACTTGCAGAATTACATTTTACTTTGCTCAAAAACTGCATGAATCCATGTAAGGTTCTGTAAATCTGTTTTTTTAGATTAGAATCAGTCTGACCACTGTGGCACAGACAGTCTCACACAGGGAAGCTAACACCTTCAATACGTTATCTGGGCCAACATGACACCAATTGTTAAAAATTGCAGTCTCAAGTGAACTTGAAAAAAAGTTTTGCAATTTACATATGAAAGAACTGAAACCAACATTGTCATTCTAAAAGATTAGAGACTTAGACAATCCAGGTCCTTTTCAATATATAACTTCAATTACATCACACTGTAAACTTTTGCTATAAATTCTGTATATTACAATCTTATTCTCCACCTGATGAAGGAGCAGCCCTCCGAAAGCTCGTGCTTCCAATTGATTGTCCATGTATAATTTGAGTTACATCACACTGTAAATTTTTACTATAAATTCTGTGTGTTAGGATTGAGCCCTCCACTACCACCTGATGAAGAAGCGGCGCTCCGAAAGCTAGTGTGCTTCCAATTAAACCTGTTGGACTATAACCTGGTGTTGTGTGATTTTTAACTTTGATTAAGAATGGCTGTGGAAAATGGGTTACAGAAAGGCTCATTCTTAGAAATCATAGAAATCTTCGTTTTGAGAATCTGAATCGTTCCTTTAGGTGTTGAAGCAATGAACTTGTTTGAAACACTATTTTTGGATGGGGTAGCAAAACAATTAAGGAAAGGCTAAACAGCATCAAGCTTAGCTAAAACACATAGTTGGTTTCTTTTTGAGAAATTGCACTTGTCTTTTTTAATTTTCCAAAAAGACATTCCAACCTGCTGTAATTCTGATTTACTTGGACAATTAGAAAGTGAATGGTCGTGTGTTTTTTTTTATCATTTGAAACTAAACATCAGACATTCTACAATGATAGTTTAGATTAGATTAGATTACTTACAGTGTGGAAACAGGCCCTTCGGCCCAACAAGTCCACACCGACCCGCTGAAGCGCAACCCACCCATTCCCCTACATTTACCCCTTACCTAACACTACAGACAATTTAGCATGGCCAATTCACCTGACCTGTACATCTTTGGACTGTGGGAGGAAACCGGAGCACCCGGAGGAAACCCACGCAGGCACGGGGAGAATTGAAAAGAGTGACATCTTTTAACTTGTCATTTGGAGATTAAGTATGAAAACCTTTAAAGTTGGAACTGTTGCTTACTGTACTCAACAGTTTCCAATTTTTAAATAGGAAAAGTGTGAATAGACCACTGACATGATAGACTAACTTATCTGTGGATATATGTAGAGCTCAAGCAAAAAAGACCACACTTCAAAGTAGCTTTGTTGATATTTATCAGTAATGTGATTTATTTTTCCGGTTGTTTAGTTCTGAGGTTGACTTAGCTGAAGTCGACAATTGCACAAAATTTGTTTCCAATATAGTAAGGATTCAGAGAGAAGTAAGAGCTCGTGGTGCTGTATCTTTGGAGCTTGGGACTAATGAGTAGGCTGTTTTGGGGTCAGGATTTGATGTCGTTCTTCTACCTTTTGTGGATGAGGTAAGAACATGGAGTTAAATGAAGTTATTTAAAAGTCCTAACCTAGATCCGAGGCATGGTGTGTCTCATCTGGACAGTGGACATTTATTCTTTTGAATATTTTGCAAATACTACTTTTCAAAAACAAATAGACTGGAGATTAATTTGTTTCAGTAATTGAAAGCTAGGTGTGTTTTGCTTATAGTTGTACTTGCCAAAGATATATGGGAGGAAGAGATGTGATATTGAGAAGGTGAAAAATATGGTTAACTCTCTACTTATCCCATAGGAACAAATGTGGATTCTGGGGCTGGCGGACAGACAAGACTGATGTTGTTCAAGCATATGAGGCCAAGGTACAGCTAAACAAGACATTTCTGGTTTTCTTTCTTCCTTGTATTTCAGTCCACTTGAATGAAAACTCTTGAGGGAGGTATCCACGGTTTCTTGTAATCATCTCCTTTTTCTTAAGAGATAATCACTTCATGATGGAGTTCTGGGACACCAATGAAAGAGGAAAAAATGAAAATAGATTAACAATATCCAGATAAACTCTCATAGATTCTAGCTGCAAATTCTTGTGTGGGAAAGAGAAAGGGGGTGGGGGGTAATCAGTACCAGCGTTTAAGAGTACCGAGTGGGATTAGATAAACAATTTGGCAGATTCATCTAAAGGTATGTGCTCCACAAACGAATAGACTGTTAGTAGTTTTGCTAAAAGGTCATAGCCTGAAACGTTACATTTGTTTCTCTCTGCACAGACACTAATTTGCTGAGTGTTTAAAGCATTTTCTGTTTTTATATCAGATTTCCAGCATTCGTGGTTGTTAGCTTTTATGTTGGGTCTGTTGATGTCACTATTTAGTCTTGTACATTCAATGAAATACTAAAAGGTTTGCACATTGTGAATTTCCATTTCCAGGAAATAAAGGAGAAAAATAAGGGGTGAAATGAATGAGCATATTTGAATGTATTTTTCTAGGTTTTCACTGTGAACAATGTTGATGTGGTAACCAGAAGCAGAACAGAACACCTGACTGACGATGAGAAGACCAAATATAAAGGTATAGAAATAAACCAATGTGGAATTGTGTTCTCTGATATTTAAGAAAGACCAGTTGATCCAGCCTGCTGCTTTGACCATATTTAACTTGCAAGTACATATTTTTCTTCAAATGCCCCCACCCCCCCCCATGAAAAGAAAACTGTTGGTGATCTTTGAATTTGGGTAAAATTTAAAAAGATAATCTTTTTTTCTCAAATGTAAATGGAACACAAATCCCAGGATGTAGCTTTAGCATTCCAATTCACATGATGGAACTGTGCTCCATTGTACACCACAGCTAATATTCTTTTGGTTTGTGAGGATTAATAATATTTGGTAAAAATAGGACCATATCATAGACTAGCGCTATCCAATATAATTTCAATGCAAACTGTATTTGCCACATGGTACAAAATATGCCCAGTATTTTATAAAACAAAATGCACAATCTTTTGAAAATTAAAATTTTAAACTATACAATTAATACGGATACACGTGTAGCCAAAGACAAGAAAACTGCTTCAAAGGTGTTCTGTAAAATGCATACCTGTTTTGCAAAGGAAGCCTACTGCCTAAACTCTGATATGGTGGTGACAAATTAATAACTAAATTATACTATTTCTGTTTTTCACCCAGAGGGTGGTGGTAATCTGGAACTCATTGCCTGTAAGCATGGGAGAGGCAGAAATCTTCATAACATTGAAGTAGTATTTAGATGTGCACTTAGATGCCAAAACATAAAGTTTTGGAAAATGGAATTAGAATAGTTGGTTGTTTTTAACTGGCATGGACACAGTGGACCTAAGGGTTTTTTTCCATGCTACAGATTTTTATGACTTCATTAATATTTTAGCAGGCTTGAGAAAAGAAAAGAACTTGTAAATCTTTACATATTAGTTGACTTTTGCTTTGCTTAGTTGCCATTTGTAAACATAGCACCTGGACATTTGGCTTGTGTAATCTTTTGATTTTTATGTTAAAGCACCTTATTCCTTTCAGTCACTCTTTCAAACAGATCTATAAACTTGAAGACTGAACATATTTGTATGTTGGTGCATTGCCCCAGCTTGTCAAAATTGCACATTTTTAATCCTCACTGATATCCATGCAGTGTAGTCTGTCATTCACTCACTTAGTGTCTTACTTTTAATAACTCCAAACACCAACCACGAAAAAACAAGCCCTTCAACGAGAATTGAATTGAATTAAATTTACTGTCACGTGTACCGAGGCACAATGAAAAGCTTTGTCTTGCGAGCAATACAGGCTGATCACGTAGATAAATAGCATAGATAAGTAAACAGTGGCAAAAGCCAAAACACAGGTACAGGCTAAGAGTTTGAGTCCATTCAGCATTCTAACAAGAGTAGGGTAGAAACTGTTTAGAAACCAGCTGGTGCATGTGGTCAGGCTTCTGTACCTTCTCCCCCATGATAAACATTGTAATAAAGCATTGCCAGGGTGGGATGGATCTTTGAGAATGCTGGCGGCCCTTCCTTGACAGCGGGCCTGGTAGATGGGAGGTTTCTACAGAATCTACAGATGAGAGGTTGGCCTTTGTGATTGTCCGGGCGAAGTTCCCCATTCTCTATAGCCATCTCCGATCTTGAATGGTACAGTTGCCATATCGGGTAGTGATACATCCAGATAGAATGCTCTCAATGGCGCACCTATAAAAGTTGGCAAGGGTATTCGCCGTCATGCCAAATTTTCTCAGCTGCCCAAGGAAGAAGAGACATTGTTGGGCCTTTGTAATCAGTGCTTCCGCATGAAGAGATGACCACTCCCAGAAGCTTGACACTCTCCACTCATTTCACCTCTGCTGTTAATGTCTAGAGGGCATGAGTAACATCCTGCCAAAAGTCAATAATGACTTCCTTGGTTTTGCCGGCATTGAGAGCTAGGTTGTTCTCAGTGCACCATTCTTCCAGGTCTTCCATCTCCTGTCTGTAGTCTGTTTCGTCCCTCTCTGAGATTCGACGGACTATGGTGGTGTCATCAGCGAACTTGTAAATGGCATTAATCTGGTATTTGGCGACACAGTCTTGGGTATACACTGAATACAGTAGGTGGCTGAGTATGCACCCCTGGGGGTGCACTAGTGTTGAATGTTAGTGAGGATGAAATATTGTTTCCAATCTTCACTGATTGTGGCCTGTGGGTCAGGAAACTGAGGGTCTATTTTCAGAGAATGGGGCTTAGTCTGAGATCACTCCGTTTAGTAATTATTCTCGAGGGGATAATCATGTTAAAGGCTGAACTGCAGTCCATGAGTAGGATTCTTACATAGCTGTTCTGGGTGTCAGGATGTTCGAGGGAAGAGTTAAGGGCAAGTGATAAGGCACCTGATGTGGATCAGTTTGTCTGATAGGCAAATTGGAGTGGGTCAAGAGTAGTGAGGAGGCTGGAGTTGATTAATACCATGACTAGCCTTTCAAAGCACTTCATGACCACCGAAGTTAGGGCCACTAGACTGTAGTCATTGAGACATGCTGCATGAGCCTTCTTCGGCACAAGGATGATGCTGGCCCTCTTGAAACAGGGACAGTGGCCTGCTGCAGGGAGAGGTTGAAGATGTTTGAGAAGACCTCTGCCAGTTGATCTGTGCATGCTCTGAGTGTACTGCATCTGGTCCCATTGCTTTCGTTGGATTCACATGAAGGAAAATTGATCTGACCTCTAAGATAAGATGCCAAATTCCCTCAGAAAACTTAGAGGTAGTCAAACCATCGCCCTTCCAAAGGTTGACTCCTGTTTTTAGTATTTCACAAAGCTGTCCCACCAATCCAAAATGTATCAACATTTAGAAGCACCTAGAAAGAACAGGAACAGAGAGGGGAACTAACAGCTTTCTACTCCCCTTGTTTCATTGAGCAAGTAGTTCTTTAGCTTCCATGTCACTAGAAACCAAATAATTGAACTACATTCTGATAAACAAAGTTGTGGTCTGTCTGACATGTGATTCTGTTGAGCAGCAATATGCTTGATTCTTCCTCGATTAATTGAAAGTGGGTAACAAACTACCGACATCTACACTTTTTACACAGCTATATTGTGTGACTTTGAAAATGGAGAGCATTAATTTGCCACATGTCTGGCCTCATTGGGCCAGCTTTTGATTCCAGATTTTTATTGAATCCAAATTTCACCATGTACCGTGATGGGATTCAAATTCATGCTCCTGAGATTCTGGATTAATGTGATTGTGAATCTCTGCAGTGAGAAATCCAACCACCTCTTTAACTGCAAATGTTAACAAGTTCTATATCTGTACAAAATTATTATGGTGCAGTGGAAGGCTATTTGATCCATCGGTGCTGCAACTCTTCTCCAATTGAGTCTCATGATTTGGTGCATCTTTTCACCATTAACCTGCACATTATTTCAATATCAGTAATTATCTAATGCCCTCTTTGCCTCAATTGAACCTGCCTCCACCACACTTTGAAGTGGTGGTAGAAACCCAAACCACTTGCGTTAAAAGTTTCTTCTCTCATCGTTTTACTATTTTTGTAAATCATTTTAATTCTGTTGTCTTTCGTGCGTGATGGTTTATGAGCAGGAACAATATTTCCTTATCTACCCTGTCCACCTCTAGTGATTTTGAAAACTTCAGTCAAATCTGCTATTGGCCTTCTCTTCAAGAAAAACAGTTCTAACTTCTCTAGATTTCTTCAGTCAGATGGTGTTCATTAAAGAAGTCTATTTTTGTTTTAATCTCTCTATGTCAGGCTTAGAATACCAATAAGGCAGTGCCATAGTGGTTATATCAGTGGACTGATAATCCTAAGGTCTAGGATAATGTTCTGAATCACAGATTCAAATCCCAGCATGGCAGTTGGTGGAATTTAAGTTCAATTAATAATTGAAAGCTAGTTGCAGTAATATTGATCATGAAACTATTATAAACTGTCCTTTAGGGAAGGAGTTCAGCCATCCTTTACATGGCCCAGATATGATTCTAGACCCCAGCAATGTGGCTGACTCTTAACTGCCTTCTGAAATGGCCAAGCAAGACACTCAGTTCAAGGTCAGTTAAGAATGGCCAATAAATGCCTAGCCTTTTCAGTGATGCCCACATCCTATGAAACAATAAAGGAAACAAAAATATAGAGAAAGCATAAGATTGACTATATAAGCAACAGGGTAACATAATTAAATTTCACAGTTAGTCATGGAGTACAGGGACTAAAGATATGTGCATTTCCTACCTTAGCCATACCAAAATCCTTAACACTTTATTGGTTTATAGTAAACCAACAGTGAGTACCGCTGAACTGTCAGCTTGAGTTCAACAATAGTATTTTACTTGTAAGTCAAAAGAACTTTTAAATCCACTTTAAGCAACTTGTGTCTGAGCACTAGGCTGGCATTTCCGTGCAGCACAAAGAGCTGTTTGCTGGGGAGAGAAGTTGCACAGAGCCTCAGACTGACCACTTGGGTGGACTGAAAAATATTTAAAATGGCTTGGCCGACATCAGTCCTGCAACCAACAACTAAATGTTAACTTGGTCATTTGTTCCTGTGTGAACTTGCTCTTTGGAAATTGGCTGCCACATTCCCCACACTACAGCAGTGGTATATTTCAAAAATTAATCTGTTACCTGGGGTACAGCATTTTAAGATCTGAAAATGTGTTGCTGGAAAAGCGCAGCAGGTCAGGCAGCATCCAAGGAACAGGAGAATCGACGTTTCGGGCATAAGCCTGACATCCAAGGAACAGGAGAATCTACGTTTCGAGCAGAAGCCATTTATTCCACTGAACCGCTCATCTACATTCTTAAAAAAAAATTGTAAATTCACTTAAAAATTCAGTTATTCTACTTGCTTAAAGTCCATTGTTTATATAGCGCTTTTCACTATTTCAGGACATCTTAAAATGCTGGAGGAGAGTGAGGGCTGCAGATGCTGGAGATCAGAGCTGAAAATGTGTTGCTGGAAAAGCGCAGCAGGTCAGGCAGCATCCAAGGAACAGGAGATTCGACGTTTCGGGCATAAGCCTGACATCCAAGGAACAGGAGAATCTACGTTTCGTGCAGAAGCCCTTGGCCAAGGCTTCTGCTCGAAACGTAGATTCTCCTGTTCCTTGGATGTCAGGCTTATGCCCGAAACGTCGATTCTCCTGTTCCTTGGATGCTGCCTGACCTGCTGCGCTTTTCCAGCAACACATTTTCAGCTCTGATCTCCAGCATCTGCAGCCCTCACTCTCCTCCAGCATTTTAAGATGTCCTGAAATAGTGAAAAGCGCTATATAAACAATGGACTTTAAGCAAGTAGAATAACTGAATTTTTAAGTGAGTTTACAATTTTTTTTTAAGAATGTAGATGAGCGGTTCAGTGGAATAAATGACCTGGTCATTTCATACCTGTTTTAGCTGATCAATCCCCTTTGTTGTTCTTCAGTATTAGTTTTTTTAATCAAATGTCGGAGTTTTCAAAAAAATCTTTAGTTCTGGCTGCACTCGAAGCATTGAGAACTCTTTGATTTCTAGATCATGCTCTTGTCTATCATCTTTCAACAGATTTCACGTTGAATAGCTCGAGCTAAATATAGAGCAGTGTTCTTGCTCTTTTATCTGCTTTGGTCCCAATTTTGTTAGATCAGAGATCATTTGGAGAAGCTTCCCTTCTTTCAATTTTAAATCCTTGAAAACACAGCCTAATTTTTCTAACTTTACTGTGTATTTTATTTTACAGATGATAAAAATCTGCTTGAATCTCTGCTGGGAAAAGCAGAGGAGCACATCAGTCCACAGAATGAGGTAATTTAGAGGATAACTGTTTCTCGACAGCTTTTCATGTTTCTTTTCTCTATTCTAGATTGCAAGTAACCAAGGACACCTAAAAATCGCTGTTTGCTTTGTCTTCCCCACCAATGTCTTCAATCTAAGCACCACACCGCACTTCTGTCCATCTTAATGATGCCTCTAATTAGTCTTTATACCCCCATCTCAATGAGGACAGCCACTAATTGGTCTGTAGACAACTAATGGATGTGATTTTGAAATGTAGATAGGTCATGGATATTCGGAATTCTCATTAACATTGAGCGCATTGACTTCTTCACTTGATAGCATAAACACATGAAATATCTAACTATATATAGTGAAAATTGAATGGAGATTTTGCTCATTCAGTTGTATGACTGACCATAAAATTGAGCTGAAAGTCTCCACATATAGTTATCTCAAGGTTTGCACGTACGTACTCACCTTTTTACAGTGTGACCTGTTGCATTTGAACATTTTACCAATATAGACAGTATCTCCCTTTACTGCCTTGTCTTTATATTTGCAGCACCTCATCACAGAAACTGCAACTATCCACAATGTGACATCCATCATGCCAGAGGAATATTTCAACCCAGAGTTTGACCTTGGAGACAGAGACATTGGTCGGCCAATGGAGCTTTCTGTCAAAACACGCAAGTAATGTCATTGACAGGAACCCAAGAATACTATTAGAGCAAATGTATTTTGTTTGAATGTAATGTATTCCAACAATGTAAAAAATCGCTCAACTATGCCTGTACATTAAAAGCAGAACAAATCCAACTCGGCCTGTTACCACCCCATCAGTCTACTCTCAATTACCAGTAAAGTGATGGAACGTGTCATCAATAGTGCTATTAAGTTTCATACATGCTCATTAACAATCTGCTTAGTGACACCCAATTTGGCTTCTGCAAGGGGCACTCATTACAACCTTGGCTCCAAATTAAACAAAAGAACTGAGTTCCAGAGTTGAAGTGAGATTAACGGCCCTTGATATCAAGGCTGCATTCAACTGAGCTCAGCATCAAGGAGCCCTAGCAAAAGGTGGTTGTGTTTGTTGGAAGTCAATCATCCCAACTTTAGAACATCTCAACGGGAGTTCCTGAGTGTAGTGTCCTAGACCGAACTATCTTCAGCTACTTCATTAATGACCATCCCTCCACCATAAGGTCAGAAGTGGGGATGTTCACTAATTGCACAATATTCAGCACCATTCATGACTCCTCAGATACTGAAGCAGTCCATGTTAAAATGCAACAAGATCTGACAATATCCAGACTTGGGCTGACAAGTGGCAAGCAACATTTGCACCACACAAATGCCAGGCTATGACTATCGCCAATAAGAGACAATCTAACCACCGCCCCTTGTTACCATTCATGCATCCCTCACGGTTAACATCCTGGGATTTATCATTGACTGGAACTCAACTGGACTCACTATATAAACACAGTGGGTACAAGAGCAGGTTAGAGGCTAGGAATACTGCAGTTGGTATCTCACCTCCTGACTCCCCATAACCTGTCCTTCAATTACAAGGCACAAGTCAGGATGGATTACACCACACCTTCCTGGGTGGGTGCTGTTCGAACAATTCTCAAGAAGCTTAACAGCATCCAGGACAAAGCAGCCCACTTGATTGGCACTCCATCCACAAGCATCTACTCCATCAACCATCGATGTTCAGTAGCAGTCATGTGTATTATCTACAAGACTCACTGCAGAAATTCACCCAAGATCCACTACCTTTAAATTCTCCTCCAAGCCTGACTTGGAACAATATTGTCATTCCTTCACTGTTGCTGGGTCAAAATCTTGGAGCTCTCTCCCTGATGGCATTGTAGGTCAACCTGCAACAGTTCAAGAAGGCAGCTTAATGCCACCTTCTCAAGGGCAATGAGGGACAGGCAATAAACATTGGCTCAGCTCACAATGCCCAGCTCACACAAATGAATAAATAAAACTGAGTAAATAGAAAATTGTGCAGAGCAATACAGCAGCAAAACCGCTCCTTCAGTTCAACTCGTTCATGCTGACCAAGTTTCCGAAACTAAACTAGTCCCATTTGCTTATATTTAGCCTGTATCTCTCCAAACCTTTCCTATTCATGTACCTATCCAAATGTCTTTTAAATGTTATAACTATACCCTCATCTACCACTTCCCCTGGCAGTTCATTCCATGTATGCACCACTCTCTGTGAAAATGTTGCCCCTCAGGTCCCTTTTTTAATCCTTCTCCCCTCTCACCTTTAAAATATGCCTACTTTTGAACTCCCCTAGTTCCGAACTTCCTGTGCTCCAATGGAAAAGGTGCCAGCTTATCCTGTCTCTATTTTAGTCTGTTTTTGGGAAAGCTGCTAACTGAAGGTAAGTAATGAGGGTGTAAATTACAGTTTTTAATTTAAATTTATTTATTCATGGAATAGGAGCATCATTGGCTAGGCTGGTGTTAATTGCTCTTCCCTATTCCACTTGACAAGGTGTTGGTGAACTGCTGCACTAGGTTGAACCATCTTCACCCACTTCACCAATGACCTTCCCTTCACCACAAGATCAGAAGTTGGGATGTTTACCAATGACTTCACAATGTTCATTATCACTCACCATTCCTCAGATATTGAAGCAGTACTCAAAACTTTTACCCAGGAATTCTTCCCTTGGGTGAATGATAAAAGGCAAGGAGCCAACTCAGAATTCATTTAACTCTTTTTAGGTAATAATACTCAATATAAAACACACACAGGCATTGCAGTGCTTCTTACTTCATCTAACTTAAACTCACTTTATTTAACTTCACATTACCTTGCTTGAACTTAGTTCACATTTAACTCTAACACAATACATTTGGCTTGAATCAAACACTAATTTGAGTGAAGTGGCCAACTTTGCACTGTGTAGATCTTGCCTAGTGGTTCTTTGTCTTCTCTGAAGATAACTCCACAACATATACTTCTCAAATGTTGGCATGGGCAGAAAAATGGCAGATAGAGTTTAATCCGGACAAATGTGAGGAATACGTTTTGGAAGATCATGTACAGATACAAATTATACAGTGAATGGCAGAACCCTTATTGATATGCAGAGGATCTGTTTGTGCAGGTCCACAGATCATTGAATCTGGCGGCGCGGTAGATAAGTAGTAAAAAAAATGGCCTATGGTATGTTTGCTTTCATTTGGAAGGGGCATTGAGTATAAGGAAAGACAAGGTAAAAACAATGACTGCAGATGCTGGAAACCAGATTCTGGATTAGTGGTGCTGGAAGAGCACAGCAGTTCAGGCAGAATCCAAGGAGCTTCGAAATCGACGTTTTGGGCAAAAGTCCTGATGAAGGGTTTTTGCCCGAAACATCGATTTCGAAGCTCCTTGGATGCTGCCTGAACTGCTGTGCTCTTCCAGCACCACTAATCCAGAATAAGGAAAGACAAGTCATGTTACAGTTTTGTAGAAATTTAGTTAGGCCATTTACTTGGAATATGATGCACTGTTCTGATCACCACACTAACAGAAGGATATGGATGCTTTGGAGAGGGTAAAGAAAAGGTTTATCAGGAAGTTGCCTGATAAGAGGGATTTTAGCTATGAAGAAAGGTTGGCTAGATGGGTTTGTTTTCACTGGAACACAGGAGATTGAGTGGCGACCTAATAGAAGTTTAAAAGACTGTGAATGGCATGAATAGAATGGAAAGTATGAGGCTTATTCCCAGCATGGAGGGGTCACCTACTAGTGGGCACAGGTTCAACATGTGACAGGGGAAGTTTTAAGAAATGTTTTAGATTAGATTAGATTACAGTGTGGAAACAGGCCCTTCGGCCCAACAAGTCCACACCGACCCGCCGAAGCGAAACCCACCCATACCCCTACATTTACCCCTTACCTAACACTACAGGCAATTTAGTATGGCCAATTCACCTGACCTGCACATCTTTGGACTGTGGTAGGAAACCGGAGCACCCGGAGGAAACCCACGCAGACACGGGGAGAACGTGCAAACTCCACACAGTCAGTCGCCTGAGACGGGAAATGAACCCGGGTCTCTGGCGCTGTGAAGCAGCAGTACTAACCACTGTGCCACCGTGCCGCCCACACAGTGGGTGATAAGTGCTTGGAACACATTTCCAGAGGTAGTATTGGTGGTGGTGGTGGTGATGGTGCTGGTGGTGGAAGCAGACACAATAGCAGCATTAAAGAAGCACCTGAACGCATACATGAATGGGAAGGGAATAGAGTGATACGGTTCCTTTAAGTGAAAATAGTTTTAATATGGAAGGGCAAAAATGTGGCAGCACAGGCTTGGAGGTGCAAGGTGCCTACTCCTGTGATTAATTGTTCTTTGTTGGTTTGAGAAATCCTTTGTTCTGCTTTTGTCTCAAAAACGTGCCCTTTTCCAGAAACGTCTGGCACTCAATGAATTGACCAAAATCTGATCACATTGTTTGATCGTGGCCAATGCAGTTTTACTGGTTAATATTAGATTCCCTACAGTATGGAAACAGGCCCTTTGGCCCAACAAGTCCACACTGACTCTCCGAAGGGTAAACCATCCAGACCCGTTCCCCTACCTTATATTTACTCCTGACTAATGCACTTAATACTGTGGGCAATTTAGCATGGCCAATTCACCTGACCTGCACATCTTTGGATTGTGGGAAGAAACCGGAGCACCTGGAGGTAACCACGCAGACAGGGGGACAATGTCTCTGTGGAGTTTGCACAAGTCATCCGAGGTGGGAATCAAACTCGGGTCCCTGGCCCTGTGAGACAGCAGTGCTAACCACTGAGCCACTGTGCTGCCCCAAATAAACAGCTACATTCTGTGCACCATACAAGGTGGTACTGTGCTGGTCTGTCTCGTTGACTGCTATGACACTTGCCTTATTTGGTCAATACACGAAATTGCAGATCGCTTAGTGATTGTAATGACGTCAGCCAGGTGGAGCTCAGAATGGGTTTCCTGATTGTGGCTCTTAATCTGGTCCAATCCGGGAGCCCTGGCTGAAAGAGAAGAGTGTTAGAGATCTTGTTCACTCAGAGCTGGCTCGTGTCAAGGACTATCCATGCAAAAATAAAGGGTGACTTGGTGACAGGATACCCGCATCTGGAGTTATTTCATTCACAGCTTACAGAACAGGTCACATTGTGTCCTGGCTGCAGTTTTAACCAAGGTCAGAGTTAAACTAGCTTGGCCAAAAATTCCCAGCATGCTTGAGTATAGCTTTTAACCATTTCTACTGATGGCCACCTGACCACAAAAAATTTGCATGTTTCCCAGGTTAATTTGGGTCAAATTCAGGGCTTTTCATCCTAATCGGTCTATTTTACATCCCTTTGGTCTAATCAGATTTAAAGCAACATTGTGGCTATGCGAGGAATACCCACTGTCCTTTGTGGAGCAGGTAATTCCAATAATTGATCTGATGGCAAGGAGCAGCATACATTTCGCAAAACTCAGAGACTTCATCACATTACAGCTGCCACCAGGATTTCCTGTCAAAATAGGTAACATTCAAATTATGACTTTTTTTTGTGTCTAGTAATTTCTACAAGAATGTTATGTATTGACACCTGGTGAGCATCAATGTTACCTTCTGCAGTCAAATACTCTTCAAATACTGTCTGTATATGCTCAGACCTAAGTCATTGCTCATAAATCAGGAGCTTGAGGAAGTGGAAGCCCTGGCAACTGTAAAGCTCTATATCATGAAGGACCTTTAGTAAAGGAGGACAAAATATTGGGAATAGAAACTAGGCAAGTAAACAGGCCTTTGGCCTTGGTTTGTGGTAGCATGCTCACCTCCTGATTAGGAAGTTATGCAGTCAAGCCCCACTTGCAAACCTTTTGCATAATTTAGATTGACACTTGAGTGCTATATTAAGGCAGTGCTCCACTGTGAGAGGTTTCATGTTTCAGACAAGATTTTAATTGTAATGCCATCAACTCTCTCAGCTGTTTGTAAAAGATCTAAATGAATTGTTCAGTGATTAATAGGGAGTTTTTTTTCAGTGCCCTTTATCCCACAACTAACCAAAAAAAACAGATTTACTTCTGTTACTTCTGTTTACTTCTGTTATTTGTGGGACCTTGTGCGCCCACTGGCTGCTACGTTTCCTACAACAGTGATTATATTTCAATTAAGATACCAATTATCTTTTACATTTTTTTTCCGTCAATCACTAGGCTTCCAGAATAGTTTGCAGGGCTAGCAAAGTTTGAGTTAATATCAATAACTCTATACTTTGTAAAAGGAAATTGAATAGTTTTGCCTCGACTAAATCACTTTAGTTACCCAAGATAATTTAAAACAGAATGCTGGAGAAACTCAGCAGGTCTGGCAGCATCTGTGGAGAGAGAAACAGAGCTAATATTATGAGTCCAGTATGACTCCTCAGGACTGTAGGCATGGCAGTCTTATTGTTTAAATTGTTTCTCCAAAATTATCCTGTCTTCTGTCCCAGAAATCCCACTATTCTACGTCCTGAATGCACGAATTACATTTGGAAATGTGAATGTATGCAGCACCGATAAGGCACTGACTCCACAAACACAGAAGGGATCACTGAGCAACTTGGTCATGTCAACATCTAATGGAGGTTTGCAGATTGTATACATTACCCTGTTACATAACTGTTTAAATTCTCAATCTGGACACTTTTTTTTTGCTTGATTTATGGAATTATTTCTTTATTTCCACTAAAGATAATCACAAATGATGTGGGTTAATGTCATAAAAAGCATTTGTACTGACTCAGCTAAACCTGCTGTGATGTTAGAACTAAAATGTATATTGGTAAGAAGGAAACTGTTTTACGACGAAGAATTCCATATTTTTTCAAAAGATTTGCACTGAAATATTGATTATATTGAGGGAAGTGATCGTTGTTAATTATAGCGCTACAGTCTCTGATTCCTAGCATATAACTGTAAAATGGAACATTTTCCGTTTCAAGGGACTCTGACTGACTGCCTTCAATTCCCAGATCAGTTGTAGCAAAATAAGAGCACCTGCTACTGCACCAATGTGATAATGTTTTCAGACACCAGTTGCAATGTCCTGCCCATAAGTAATTGTGAGTTGGTACTATACCGGGTGCAGTGGACCAAATCAATTAGAAATTAATTGAGACTAATGAAAAAACATTAAAAAGGGAGAAAGTCAGTTTTGTACAAATATAACCAATTTAACCATACTACTCAGCAAGTTTAAAAAACATCTCCAGAAAGTGTATCTTCATTATCAGTAAATGGGCCAATAATCTGCAGTTTCACAAAACTAATAGTCAAGTTATGAGCACTTATTACTGTTGTTGACCCTGCCTGTATTAGTGAGATTTTTGTTGAAAAAGCACTGTCCTTTCTAGTTTATTAAGTTCTGTGTAAGCTTCCTATGTAGTGTTTACCTGAAATAATTAACATGCCAATTTACAGCAAATGGAGTTAATATGTACTTGTTTTTACTCTTTCTCTCAGGCTCTAAATTTAAAGTGGATCAATCTGTTTTCGCCATACCAGAAAATTACCACATCCGTGGAATGGGCAAGAATATGGTACTTGGTGTTGAGGATGAGAACGATCAGTTGATCCAGTTTGCGATTCAGCAGAGTTTACTCGATTCTCACTCTGGCAGTGAAGTGAGTGCTTATTTAAAAAGAAATTGTGCTTTGGCATGTAATGAGATACTGCTTTTCTTTCCTCTCTCACAGTTCATTCCAGCCCACCTGTTTATTTTCTTTTTTTTTAATACATCACTTCTGGGATATGGGCTTCACTCGCTGGGGCAATAGTTATTGTTTATCCTTTTGAGAAGGGGTGAGCTGATTTCTTGAACCATTGCAGTTGACTGAGTGTAGATACATCTACAATGTTATTAGGGATGGAGTTCCGGTATTGTGACCTAGCCACAATGAAGGACCAACAAATATGTCTCCAAGTGAGGATGGTGAATGGCTTGGAGCGAAAATTAAAGATGGTGGTGTTCCTATGTGTCTGATGCACTATCCTTTTAGATGGCAGTGGTTGTGGGTTCTAAAGGTGTCGCCTATGGTGAATTTTTGTAGATGGTATACACTGCTGCCACTGGGTTGATGGTGGAAGAAATGAATGGCACCATATCCACAATCAATCAAGTGGGCTGTTTTGTCTTGGCTATGTCAAGCCTCTTGAGTGTTATTGGAGCTGCACTCATTCAATCAAGTGGGGAGTATTCTATCATTCTCCTGGCTTGTACCTAATAGATGGTGGACAGGCTTTGTGGAGTCAGTATAGGAGTTATTTGCTACAGGATTCTCTGACCTGCTCTTGCAGGCAGAGTACTTATAAGGTTTTTCCAATCAAGTTTCTAGTCAATGGTAACCTTCAGCATGTTCACAGTAGAGGATTCAGCGTTGAATGTCAAAGGGTGATGGTCAGATTCTGTGACTCCAGGGATGGGCATTGCCTGGCACTGTGCACAAATGTTATGTTGTTTGTCAGCCCAAACTTGGATAGTATTTAGATCTTTCTATATTTATTTAGAGTTATAGTTACTGGGTTAGATTCCATACATTAGTAACAGCAGCCAGCCAAGTATCAGGTCTTTTTTTGTATTTGAAGCTAGTCAGTTTTGTAACTCTACAATCTATCAGAGGTTTGACTTTAACTAATGTCCACAGTGATTTCCAGTAACTATCATGGAGAACAATTAGAAGTTAGAAACAGGGAAATGAGTCCAAATGTTGCTTGAGATGAGTAAAGTTTGAGGCATCAAACCTGACCTAGATCAGTGCTTTATCATTCCATTGAGTTTTCCTGATTAAGTGATCAGTACCCTGCAGTTTCACTTACCATGCAGGGGTCTTGTGGCCCCCCCAAAAAAAGCCCTCACCTGAGTCAGTGTGTACCAGTTTTAGCATTTAAGCATTTCATCTAAGATAAACATAAAGAATAATTTTAACTTGGTCAAATTAGTGAGAATAGAGAGTCTAACTGGTGCTGGTTTAACCATGCCTCAGGCAAGGAGAGAGGTTGAGAAGGACTTGTCTTTGTGTGAACCTTAACTAGTTTGGGAATTGAATCCACTCTGCTTTATCACTTTGCAAACTAACTGAGCTAACCAATAGCAGGTGATCAGCAAGTACAATGGATTCTATAGCAGTATTATGCAGCCACCTGACAGGAGGTAAAACCAACAATGATATTTCATTGTCTAAGAAGTTGAGCAATTATGCAGTTCTGTTATAGCATGGTTTCACTGCTTGGACTTGAAAACTCATGGAATATCAGACTTCCAGTGTACTTTTAATGGTGGCATAGTCTAGTTTGACCTACACTGCATTTAAAATCAAACTCAATAGTTTAAAATACCTTATTCTAAAAGGGTCTATATCAATTTTGAAAATTCCAAGTCTGCTATATTTGTTTGCTGCCTTTAGATATCTAAACAGCTTTAAAGTTCCTGTGCTGTCTTTGAAATGTGTTCACATTTAGAGAAATATAACAGCCAATTTGCCCACAGCCAAGTCCAGTAAATGGCAAACAATCGATTTAAGAGAAACTGTTGTAGTGGTTTTAAAAAGTTGGCCCATGCAAGCAATATCATCCCACTTTTCATTTCAGTATTGTCAAGACACATTGGAATCCACCTGAATAAATAGAGAAGGATCAGTTTAACACATGATCTGAAATACTATATTGATTCCATAGGTTCCTGTCTTAAGCTAACCCTTCAATACAAAATTCTAATATAATTTCCCCATAGATGTGCTTTATGATCATTGTAAAACTTATCAGAAAAGTTCAAATTTATTTTTTAAAAGTTAACAGTTGAAAGGATGGCAATGATTTTTTGCCTCAAGGCTTTTACACTAACAAAAGGCTAACAGAAAGCATTACTGGCTAAACACTTATGGAGGCAACTTGGACTGAAATCACAAACAGAACATTTCCATTTTTTCTTTTACTATCACTAAAAACTCACTTCTACTCAAGTTATGTACTATTAAATATCTATCTTCACAATTGTCTACCACAATGAGCTCTTTTCACTTGATGCAAGTTGGGCAAATCTTCCAGCCTTGTTCTAACATCTTGCACAAACCCCTGTCACCATTCTGAATCGCAGATTTGCTGCCTGTAGTTGTTCTCCTTCTAGATCCTGGAAGGTTAAGGTTGTTTGACAGTTTTTGTGGATATGTTAAAGAACTTTGACTTCCCACCAATTTCATCTTTCTGATCTGAGGAGGACTTCTCATCCGTATTCCTGCATGAGGAACCACTTGTGATTTAACCACTGTTATTACAGAAGCTACTGCTTTGTCTTCAAATGTAAATGTCTTCCAACCAGTTCCTACTAAAGCAATGTGGGCTCTCTTTAACCTCTTTCAATCAAACCACCCAGGATTACAGTGGGGCAGACTTCAGAACAGGTCACAGTTCCTTCATTTTCCCTTAACTGTAAGATGCAGTCCCAACACCTAATTGTAACATATGGAAAACCTTTCTTCTATTCTCCAGTACTTGAAATCTTGACAATTTTCTCTAGATTAATGTGAATAACTTTTGTAGTTGGAAGCAGTTCAAATTGGCACTTTGTGCTGTTGTGTTTTAGGATGTGTGGGAGATGCCATCCAGCGGGACTTTACAATTGGAGCAGAACTTGAACCAAGATGATGAAAGGTAAAGGAATATTTCTTTGAATTTTTTTTTAGGAAAATGTATTTTTTCCCCCCTCCACTCTTGGTAGCTACTGAAATCTGTGAAGAGCAGAAAGTGAGCAGAAAGATTTCTTTCTCTTTTTTTCCCCCTCCCAGCGGAGATGTATCTGGAGAAAATTGAAAAAATTGGTGGAGATGGGAGAGTGAAGCCTGGCGCCAGGCCTGGGCCAAGTATATCAATATCCCAGAACACTGAGATTCTATTTTATTAAACTAACCATTTTAATCACAAACAGCTGTGCTTTCTTGCCTCTATTCTTGAGCGAGAAAGGAATCAGATTTACAGAATTTCCTTGGTGCTATTTGAAGGTCTCATTCTGATTATCAGCGGTGTCAAATTTTCTCTAATGCTCTTTCAACACCTTGTGGTGATTTCACTGTGTCACAGTGCCATATAAATGCAGCTTATGGTAACCAGGTAGGAAATCATTTACTTTTACAATGGATTAGTAACTTTTGTTTTTGCTTCTTTCTTCTCATGTTTTCCATCCAGACTTGAAAATACTCTAGTAGATTGGATCTGCCTGTAACTGTAGCAGCTCGAATTTGGTAATAGGCACACAAAATCAATATTGTAGTTGGGAGGTTTGGTAACTTTTGAGGGCGGTGATGTTTTTCATAATCCCCTTTATGTTAAATCAATTCATTTACATTGCTTGAGATGTTTCAACAGATGTGGGTTTAAGGTCAAAAACAGAGCCAATTGTGTCAGGGAAGGTGAGTACAGGCTAGGTAATAAATGAAAACGTGCTTTAGAGACACTTGAGGATCAACCAGCTAAAAAAAGTGCCTAAAAATGATGTTAGGAACATGGGATATAGGAACAGTGGTAGGTCATTCACCACCCTCTTGAGCCTACTCTGCCATTTATTAAAATCATGGCTGATATGTGGTCTAGCTCCATATGCCAGTCTTGGGCCCATATCCCTTAATATCTTTACTTAGTAGAAATTTGTCTTTCAGGTTTAAATTTAACAATTGAATTAGCATCAGTCACTGTTGTGATGACAGAGGGTAAATTCTCCTGCTTAATTTGCACCAGCAACACAGAAAAGATTTATCCCATGCAGTAATCTGTGAAAATTTGAGACCAAGAACTATTTAAAGTAAAAATTAACAACTTTATTTCTTCAAGTATAACATAGAATAATTAACTAACACATATTTACAGCTCCTTCCTCTAAACTATCTTTTATCTTCTCTTCTTTAATACTAGTCTGATAAAACCCCCTGACTAAGGTTTACCAAAATTTCAATTTTTCAAAATCAGCCAGATGTCAAATCTTCTCTTCCTCTGTCTTCTTTTCTTCTTCTTAGGATTTCTGTTTCACAGGTAACTGATCGATCAAGGTACCTATAAGAGAGCTATTTTCAGACAGTCTGTACATACTAGTGCCGTGGCAATTCTCCTCCCAACTGTTCAATTTTCCCTGGTCTTATATCCCCAAAGCATAGGATTGTGTCATTAGCTTTTAAGATTGTCAATATACTAAATTCAAACTTGATTGGAATTTGGTATTTTTCAGAGTATAATTTAAACTGATTGGCCTAATTTGAATCTGATTTTATCTCCAGACAACCAGCTACGCTAGTAGCTGGCCCACATGTTACATTGCACCTTATTCAGAACACTTGATGCTATCAGGTAGTTCTGCTAGCTTTTACACTCAAAAGTACAGTACACCCACATCTTCTTAACATTGTTTTGAGGAAGAGTTCCAATCTTCCATTACTCTTTGCATGTAGAAGTGCTTTCTAACATCTTGCCTGAATGACCTGCCCTAATTCTTAGACTATGCACCCTGGTTCTGGAATCTTCAACCAGTGGAAATAGTTTATCTACCCTGCCTTTTCCTATTAATATCCTGAAGACCTCTATTAGATCCCTGTCAACCTTTCTAAATTCTGGAGAATAATGACCTGATTTGTTTAATTTCTCTTCATTACATAACCCCTGAAGTCCAGGTATCATCCTTGTAAATCTGGGTTGAACTCCCTCCATGGCTAAAACATCCTTCCTAAGGTGTGGTGCCCAGATATGCTAACAGTACTCTTAAGTGAGGTGGCACTAGGGTTTTGTATAACTGCAGCATAACATCTGCAACCCTATACTCCAACCTTTAAATATGAAGGACAGTATTCCATTAGACACCTTAACTCTCTTTTCTTCACTTGTTTGTGGCATTTTAGAGCTATCCCAAATCTCATTGAACATCCACATTATTTAACTAGTGCCCTGATCTATCCTTTTATTTTTGGTCCAAAATAGATACTTTATTGCTGGAACAGCACAGCAGATCAGGCAGCATCCAGGGAACAGGAGATTCGACGTTTCGGGCACAGGCCCTTCTTCAGGAATGTGCCCGAAACGTCGAATCTCCTGTTCCCTGGATGCTGCCTGACCTGCTGTGCTGTTCCAGCAATAAAGTTTCAACTTTGATCTCCAGCATCTGCAGACCTCACTTTCTCCGTCCAAAATAGATAACCTTGCTTATATTAAAATCCATCTGCCACAGTTTTGCCTATTCACTGAATAAATCAATATCCTGAGGAATTTTATGCTGTTGTCAATTCTGTCTAGAATGCTGCCAACTTTGTGTTGTCAGCAAGTTTGGATATTTGGTTTTTATGCCCTTATCCAAGTAGATAATGAATATTGTGAATACTTGAGGCCTGAAAACCAATCCCTGCAGGACACCACTAGTCATGTTCTGTCAGTTGAAGTACTTACCAATTATTCCAACTCTCTTTCCCGCCTCTCAATAGATTTTTCTAATCACGTCAGTAATTTGCCTCCAATATCATGGGTTCCACCTTGGCTAACAGCCTTTTGTATGGAACTGTAGCAAAAGCTTACTGGAAGTCCATATGAACAACATCCATTGACTTATATTTGTCCACCACCTTTGTCACCCCTTCAAAAACTTAGCTTGTCAGGCATGACATCCCCTAATGAATCCATGCTGATTGTCCCTTCGTAACTGAAGTTTTTCAAGGTGATCAGTTACCTTATCCATTGCATCTTTCATTTTGGCAAATGCAATCCACAATCAGCAATTTTGATAGAGCAGATAATCTGTTCCATCTGTCAAGTGTGTCAGTAACCAAAGGACATAGATTTAAAAGTATTAAGCAAAAAAATCTAAGGGGGAAATGAGAAATTGTTTCATTCAGGAAGTTGTCAGCCTCAAGGATGAAAATCCACCAGAAGGGGGTCGGTCTATTTTCCTTAGACTAGACTAGAATAGAGCATTATTCCTGATGAGGGGCTTTTGCCCGAGGCATCGATTTTCCTGCTCCTCGGATGCTGCCTGACCTGCTGCGCTTTTCCAGCACCACTCTAATCAAGAGTCTGGTTTCCAGCATCTGCAGTCCTTGTTTTTACCTATATTCCATAGATCCATTTGAAATGGAGGAAGAGGAAGTTGAAGTTAAAGGATCATGGTCATGTGGAGGTGCATGACCAAGTGTTACTGTTATTCTGAGGTTCCAGTGCAGGCATGATAGGGTCAAATGGTCTCCTTGCATGCCCTATATTTCTATGATACAAAGGGAAAGGTACATAAAGTTGTCAACAGAGATTGCCTGAGATCAAAATGCCATCTCATTTTCATTGCCTTTCTCCATTGGGTTTGTTTTAAAAGAGAAATGGGGACTTGGGAACTTCAGCAAACCTCAACTGGCCTCTAGGCTGAAGGATTAAATCAGTTAGAATTTCTACATTTGGGGCAGTAGTTTGTTCCTGAAGTATTTCTGTGAACACAACAACACTCTTCAATTGACTAAATCATGTTGCAAATGACAATAGTCAAGGTTAAAGAATGGATGAATCCTGTTCATACTTGACATAGAAATGCATGTACTTTATAGGATAATCACTGGAACGCAATCAAGATAGAGAATGCTGATAAGGAGTTAAAAATCACACATCACCAGGTTATAGTCCAACAGGTTTAATTGGAAGCACACTAGTGCCCGCTCCTTCATCAGGTGGTTGTGAAGGACACAGTTGTAAGACACAGAATTTATAGCAAAAATTTACAGTGTGATGTAATTGAAATTATACATTGAAAAATACCTTGATTGTCTGTTGAGTCTTTCATCTGTTCGAATACCATGATAGTTTCACTTCTTTCATGTGGAAATCACAAAACCTTTTTTAAAATGTTGCATTCTCAGGTTAACTGTAACAATTGGTGTTAGCTAGACAATATGTTGAAGGTATTAGACCCCTGTGTTCTCTGTCTATGCTATGATGTTTAGATTCAAATCTAAAAATTGAGATAAGAATTTTACATGAATTCATGCAGTTTTGAGCAAAGTATAATGTAACTCTGCAAGTACAAATTCACCCCACAAACAATAAATGTAAATGTATGTATGTGGGTCTTTGTGTCTGTGTGTGTGTATGTCTGTCTGGGTTGGGGGGGTTGAGAGTGTGAGGGAGTGTATATGTGTGCGTATGTGAATGTAGAGTGACTTGCGTCTGTGAGGGGTTGCAGGTGTGAGTCTGGGTGGGGGATTGTGTGTGTCTGTGTCTCTGTGTCTGTGTGTGTGTGTGCCTGTGGTGCAATGGTGGTCACCTGTAATGTGACATGAACCCAAGGTCCCTATTGAGGCCCTCCCTATGGGTATGGAACTTAGCTATCAGCCTCTGCTCGGTCACTTTTCGTTGCTGCCTGTCCCGGAAGTAGATGCGGCGACGGCAACTCTGGGGGCAATAGCAATATAAAGATCAGTGCACCAAAGTACCACCACCCACGCCCTCCACCTCCTCCATGATTTTCGCTTCCCCGGCCCCCAATGCCTTATCTTCACCATGGACATCCATTCCCCCATCACGAAGGCCTCAAAGCCCTCCGCTTCTTCCTTTCCTGCCGAACCAACCAGTACCCTTCCACTGATACCATCCTTCGACTGACTGAACTGGTCCTCACTCTGAACAACTTCTCTTTCCAATCCTCCCATTTTCTCCAAACCAAAGGAGTAGCCATGGGCACCTGCATGAGTCCCAGCTATGCCTGCCTCTTCTTTGGATATGTGGAACAGTCCATCTTCCGCAGCTACACTGGCACCACCCCCCACCTTTTCCTCCGCTTCATCGATGACTGTATCGGCGCTACCTCGTGCTCCCACGAGGAGGTTGAACAGTTCATCCACTACACTAACACCTTCCACCCCAACCTCAAATTCACC
>NC_057734.1:12515509-12551816 GCF_004010195.1 Chiloscyllium plagiosum
TTTAATCAAGAGACTTATCTCCAAAAACATATAATCAAGAAAGAACCCACTATACTCATTAATACAGCCTTTCTCTTGGACAGACTTAAAACAACAATTAACTTACCTGATTCTGTGCTGTGAACTTCGCCCAAACAGTTCCTCCAAGATCAGTTGTGAATTTCACAGTTTAAATGTTCCCAGACGTACTCTGATGTCCAGCGATACACTAATTCATTCAGCACTGCTGTGTCAGTTTCTCTCTCTCTCTCTCTCTCTCTCTCTCTCTCCCTCCCCCTCCCTCCCTCCTGCACTGGCCTGCTTCATTTGTATGTTCTTCTCCCTTTTAAATCTGCTGTTGTTTTGACTTTTTTTTCCAAAGTTCCAAAACAATGCAACAGCATATAAGACAGTAATTGCTGCTCCTGGAATTCGAGGAAATCACCTCCAACACCTAAAATACCTCAAAGGAGCAGCGGTTATAGCCAGAAATGTTTCCTGTCTTCCATCTTTGATTACCCGGAATCCTGTTGAGTTTTTCCAGCAATTTGTTTTTTTTTCAATATCAACCTTCTTTGGAACTGAAGAGAGGGATAAAAATATAATGGTTTTCATGTCATTGAAAAACCTTGATACAAGGTGGGTGGAAAAGATGAAATACCAAAGCTATCATGGCACAAAAAGACAAAGGGCAACAGTACAGAACAAAGCATTGGTCTGAAATAGGTGTTAATAACAAGATAAAGGTCAATGTTAAAAACAAAGTGCTTGAGAAACTCAGCAGATCTGGCAGCAACAAAGTTCTGAAAAAGGATCATAATAGACTTGAAACATTAACTTTCCACAAATGTTCCCAAACCAGCTGAGTTTCTCCAGCACTTTCAGCTTTCATTTCAGATTTCCAGATCTGCAATATTTTACTTTGAGGTAGCTTTCAGACCGAGCCGAACATTAAAGCACTAGAGTAATATTCAGAATCAAAAACAGAAGTTGTCAGAGAAACTCAGCAGGTGTTGCACTATTGTGGAGAGTTAATGTTTCATGTCTGGTGATATCTGTGGAGATCAACATATGGATTGGCGCTTTGAGGGAAGGGGCGGAAGAATGAAGGACAGAGTTCATGTTCTGAAGAAAGAACATGTTCCATCTTGTGGAACTCAATGAATTTAGAAGGTTGCATAACATTCCTAATTGGAAGATGGGATGCTGGTTCTCCAGCTTGCATTGGTTTTCACTGGAACCTAGCAGATCAAGGACAGAAATTTGAGCACAAGGGCAGGATGATGAATTGAAATGACAAGTGACCAGGTCACTGCCATGCTAGCAAACTGAGCAAAGTTGTCACCCTGTCTGTGTTTGATCTCCCCGATTGTGGAAGAGACCACACTGTGAACAGCCAATACAGAAACTATATTAAAAGAAGTACAAGTAAATTGCTAGAAAGGAGTATGTGGGAACTTGGACAGTGAGTAGATAATGATAAAGGGGCAGCTGCTACCTCCTGTAAATGTATAGGAAGGGGATGAGGTTTGGGGATTGATAGAAGTAGAAAACAGTATCACAGAGATAACAGGGCAAAAGTGAGGACTGCAGATGCTGGAGATCAGAGTCGAGATTAGAGTGGTGCTGGAAAAGCACAGCCGGTCAGGCAGCATCCGAGGAGCAGGAAAGTCGACGTTTGGGGCAAAAACCCTTCATCAGGAATGGCTTTTACCCGAAGCGTAGATTTTCCTGTTTCTCGGATGCTGTCTGACCGGCTATGCTTTTCCAGCACTAGTCTAATGTAGACTCCGAGATAAAGGAGAAGGAAAGATTTTTTGGGGTGTCACCAGAATGTAGGTCCCAGGTGATCCTCTGAATGTGGAGATTGGTTGGATGGCAAGTGAGGACCTGGAGAATCATACCAGTGGTGTTCCGCAGGGATTTGTTCTGGGATCTCTGTTCTTCCTGATGACATGAAGGTTGATGGAGTTGTGGATAGTGCAGAGGGCTGTTGTAGGTTGCAACAAGACATTTCAGGATGCAGAGCTGGGCTGAAAAATAGCAGGTGGAATTCAACCTGGAAGAGTGTAAAGTGATTCATTTTGGAAGGTCGAACTTGAATGCAGAATACAGGGTTAAAGGCAGGATTCTTGGCAGCAAGGAGAAGGAAGGATCTTAGGATCCACGTCCATAGATCCCTCAAAGTTGCCATCCAAGTTGTTAGGGTTGTTAAGTAGGTGTATGGTGTGTTGGCTTTCATTAGCAGGGAGATTGAGCTTAAGAGCCGTGGGGTTATGCTGCAGCTTTATACAGCCCTGGTTAGACCACACTTGGAATATTACAGTCAGTTCTGGTTGCCTCATTATAGGAAGGATGTGGAAGCTATAGAGAGGGTGCAGAAGAGATTTACTAGGATGCTGCCCTGGACTGGAGGGCATGCCTTATGAAAAAAGGTTGAGGAAGCAAGGGCTTTTCTCATCGGAGCAAAGAAGGATGCAAAGTGACTTGATAGGGGTGTACAAGATGATGACAGGCAGAAACCTGAGACCATTTCCCAGGGTGGAGATTATTATAATGAGGTGACATAATTTTAAAGATAATTGGAGGAAGGTTTTGGGGAGGTGTCAGAGGTAGGTTCTTTACACAGATTGGCGGTAGTGTGGCATGCACAGCCAGCGGTGGTAGTAGAGTCAGGTACATTAGGCACATTTAAGCCATCCTGGATAGTCACATGGATGATAGTAAAATGAAGGGTATATAGTTTGATCTTCGAGTAGGATAAAAGGTCGGCACAACATCGAGGACTGAAGAGCCTGTACTGTGCTGTAGCCGTTCTATGTTCTATTCTATCCTGGTATTCTGGAATGGAGAGGAAGGAGGTGAGGGTAAAGTTGTGGGGAATGGGTGACACACAATTGATGGCATTGTCATCCACAGTGGAGTGGGGAGGGGAGACAGTTGAGGAAGGAATGTTAGAACAGTCTTTGTAGAAGCTAGCATCAAGGTAGATTTGACACAGACAGAGAAACTCCTTACTGGAACGGGAATGTGAGGAAGTATAGTGAAACTAGCTTTATGACTCAATGGGCTTGTAGTGAATATTAGTGGACAGCCTAGCCTCAGAAAGAGCGATAAATGAGGTCAAGGAAAGGAAGTGAAATGTCAAATGGATCAGGTGAAGGTGAAATTGAAAGGTAAAAATTAGAAGCAACATTTGACTTTGACTTTTTTTTTCCCAGCTCTGGGTGAGAGGTCTCCAAAGTAAGACCAGAACAATGAATATTTCTTATACCCCACCAAAAGACCAGCATAACCTAAGGCCCATGTGGGTATCCTCGCCACACCTTTTAACTTGTGTGCCCACAGATAAATCATAAATTGCTCAATTAGAGAACCGGCACCACCAGATGGAAGAGGGTAGTGATTGATCAGGATTGTTGGGCCTCTTTCCAAGGAGGAAGTGTAGAGCACTCAGACCATCTTGGTGGGCAGTGAGGCTGAAGAGAGATCAACTGTCCATTGTGAACAGGAAACAATAATTAAACAGAAATAGGGTTCCAGAAAAATGACCAAATGTGGGTGGGCAGAGAAAAGAATTAAGGTTGGAAACATGAAGTTAAGTGGAGCAGGAGCAGACTGAAGTGACGTCTATGATGACAGTTGTGTTGGTGGATTTGGAAAGCTGGTAGAAGTACACTGTTGGGGGACTGACTTGGGAAGCCATGGAGGGAAGATCTCCAGGAGTTGAGGTTAGCAACAGACCTGGAAACAGCCTGATGTTTGGTGGTTGAGACTTGGTTTAGGAGGTAATAGAAAGCAGTATGAGAGTTAGTGTTTACGCCTTTTTAATAATCGATATTGGTATTCCAGACAGTAACAGTATCACCTTTGTCAGCAGTTTTAATAACTGACCGTCTGCTTCTCTAATACAGGAGTACTGCAAGAGAGATTAAGACTTGGAATTGGGATCTTTCTGATTAGTACATTGACTAAGAGGAAAGATGTTGATTTAATTGAATTATTTTGTTGAAATTGTCCTGAAGTCTTCCTATCACCTTTTCTGTGGATTTGACTTTTCTAGAGCAATCAATGAAGGCATTACAACGGGTTCCCATGGATCTCATTCCACGGATGCGTACTCTAGTTACAACACTCAATTACAAATTGCCATGGAGCTTTCTGCCAAAGAACTTGAGGAACAGGAGGAAAGACAGAGAGAAGAGGAAGCTATGCTGAAGCGAATATTAGAGCTTTCCCTACAGGAGAAGTGAAGACTGGTCTTGGGCCAATTGAAACGGGTTCGCAGCACTTTAATAATCTGTTACAACCATGAGGTTAATCTGACTTTTCTTAAAGTATATATTTCCTCCATATTTTTATTATCTGACTGAACATTCAGCACCTTGGCTGGCAGCAGTTCTTTCATCCCAGATCTAGTGTGCAGATGAGACTATAACATTGTTAGCTCAGTGAGAATTAGCCTCTTATGCAAACCTTACAAAGTTTGTCTTAGAAGCCAAAGTATCATTTATTGACTTGGTTCTGAAGCAGAACTGCATTATAGTGAGCCTTCTGTTGTATAGGGTATTGTATGATTGCAAACAACCAGCTTGTGCCTGCAACATACTAAACATCTCAAGCATCAGGCAAGCAAAAGTTAGAATTTTAAACAAAATACATGTGTTGCTATTTCCATTCCGTGCACACCGTGCTGATGATACCAATGTCATCCGATGCACCAGGAAGGATGCAAGCAAAGCTACATTTTTTGTCCATCCTTAGTTGCCTCAAAATAGTGATTGCAAACTATTTGATCATACAGGTAGGGAGAGGCCTGGCTTCATATCTCATCCTATGCTTAAGCAATTATTGCATGCTCACAATTTCCAGCTGAGTTAGCTAACAATAACTTAATGCTGAGTATCACCTCTAAGACTTTTCATGCCTGCACCTGCAAATATTGAGACTGACTCAAAATGCCAGATGGTGTTGAGACAATGGCGGGGTTTGGGTAGGCATAAATGTTGAGTAATCATTTGAGCTTTGTTTAAAGACTGTAGCAGTAAATGAAGCATTTGATCATGCCAGATTGCATAAGTGAATGCCCACACACCTATCTTCATACATAGTTCTGACAGTAGCATAATGTGAAACTCTTTCTACTCCATTGGGGGAGAGATGGAGGAGGAGAGGCAGGCAATAAAACCTATCCTAATCATTTCAGATTTGTAAATTAATGAGAACTTTTAACTTATACTTTGAAATAAAATGGTACTATAGTTTTCACTTTTCTGAATTATGTAATAATTGCATTAAAAGAAAATTAAACTTGCTTTACTTCAGTGAGTTTCTTTTAGGAATTATTGGCTTTTCTAACTGAAAAACGAGAAATTATTTTGCTAAACCTTTCTTCAAATGGTCCGCCTGGTCAGAAACTCAACTTAATTCAAACTTCTGTGATGCTAAAGTAAAGTTCTACATTTACATCAATACTCACTGATTCCAAAAGACAGTCAACCAAAACCCTATTTATTGTTCATTTCTGGTTCCATGTGGATATGGTGGGCAAAACCTTCAACTGCTGCAACACTTTTGCTGTTCATACTCTTACTATGGTTAGGTAGAATATTCCCAATCTCTGAACCAGTGACGTACAGACATTGTGAAACAGAATCAATAAACAATAAGGTGATAATAAGGTACAAATGTTTCCAGTACAGACTCTACATTTCTATAAGAGGGAAAGGCAGGAAAATTAAAGTCAGAGAATGCCTGGATGGCATGAGAGAGGGCATATAATGAAACAAAAAAAGTGTTTGATGCATGCCAGATGACTACTTCAAGTAAGAAATGGGCCAAAGACAAAATGTTTAGAGAGAAAATAAATATTAATTGTGAAAATAGAATGCAATTAAAAATAATCCACAAACTTTCTACCAGCAGAGAAGCAGTAAGTGGGTAATAAGAGGTTGGGTGAAACTGATTAGAACAAGTGAAGACAGTACTCAATGCCTACCTCTGGTCACACTCCATCAAACTAACAATTTCTTAGCTCTTCCTTGAATCTTTTTCATACTTGTTTGATGCTCTGTAATTACAAAATTGGAAACAAAAAGGCACCTTTCTATTGACTTTTAATTTCACTGAGATAGCTACAGACTAATTCACAGACAACTCTAAAAATTCGACTCCCATTATGACAAATTGCTCCACAATAAGTTTCAACAATCCAAAACAAACAATTCAAAATTACCTAAAAGTCAATTCACCCCAAATTCCAACGCTGGCTCATTGTTCTTAAGAGTTCAGGACACAGATCTGACTCAGTACTGAAAATTAATCAGTTCATCCATGGGCCATATCTTGTCTTACCATGTTTTCTTGAAATCCATTTTAGTTTTTGAAATATATTGTTTACAATCAGGGTGAAAACATGATATGTACCCACCTTCAGTGGCAGAGGTAACAAAGAAGGTCATATACCCTTCAACTACGTAATTAGTACTTTGTATTGGTGGTTATTAAAGAAGATGACAGCCACTGATGCCTTTACTTTCTAAATACCTGTAGAAATACTTGCTACCAATTGTTATATTTATAGCTAGCTTCCTCTCTCACACTAATTTCTTCCTCCTTATTAACTTGTTAGTCGTTCTCTGCCATTCCTTTTGTTTTAATTGATCATCTGTCCTACCATCCAACAACGTGCTTCTTCCTAAGTTTGATGCTTAGCTTGTCTAGTTAACCACAGGTGGTGAGTTCTCCTTTAGAACTTTTCTATATTGTAGGAATATACTTATTCTGAGTACTCTGATCAAATTTAGGAATGGGCCTCTCATATATTAGGGTTGATCTTTCTCTGCAGCTGTATTTCTATATTCTGCATTCTGTTCTATTATCTAAAGTACTTATACAGTAGTGCCTCGACTTACGAACTTAATCTGTTCTGGGACCCGGTTCACGAACCGAAAAGTTCGCGAACTGAATCAATTTTCCCATTGTTCGGATATTCAAAGCGTGCATAGCAAAGCAGAACAATTACAATGAAACCACTGGCTTTTTGCGTTCGTATCTTGAATTTCGTATGTACATTGAAGCAAAATTTTACAAACAATCCTGTTCGTAAACCGATTTGTTCATGAACGGGGTCGTTCGTATGTCGAGGCGTTACTGTATAAGTACAATTTGTCTGGTTAGCAGACAAAACAATATTTTTCACTATCTCAGTATGTGACAATACTAAATCAAAATTGCAACCACTGCGCCTCTATTGATCTATCCCTGGATTAGTAAGTCACCTCACTTTAGCTAGCTCATTTTTCACGCCCATATTTTTGCCTTGTTTAACTTCTAAATATTTGTCTAAGCTCCAATCTTCTCCCTTTCAAGCGGAATATAAAATTCAATCATATTGTCGTCACCAATATCTAGAATGCCTTCCCTGAAGTCATTAATTACTTCCCTCATTACAAAATATAAATAGCCTAATGGTCAATCAATTCCAAAACATGCTGCTGTAAGAAATGATCTTGAAATAATTCTTTGAACTTCTCATCCAGGTTGCTATTGCCCATTTGACTTTCCAGTTTCTAAGTGACTTTAATGCACATAGTAATGATTGCCTTTTCCTTATGATAAGTTCCAAAGAAGTTGTATCAGACTCAAAAGGTTAATTCTGTTTCAATCTGCATAGATGCTGTCAAACTTGCTGAGTTTGTCCAGCATTCTGTTTGTTTCTGATTTTCAGCATTCAGTGTTTTGCTGCCTTGTATACTGCATCCCACATTTGTGGTTACTGTTAGAGGGCCTGGAGACCCCAATCCCACTATTGACTTGATCCTACTGTTCCTCATCTCTACCCACCTGATAGTATGTTGAGGTGTTCCTCAAAGGCCAGGCTGTAACCATTTCTTCTTTTATATAAGTGACTTGGATATTGAAATACAGTGTAAGATTTCAAAATTTGCAGATGATACTAAAGAAGATGATTCCAACCAACTGAGAAGTAATAGGTAAGATAATGGAATGAACAGACAAGTAGCAGATGGAAGCAGAGAACACTGAGTTGATCCATGGTAGCAGAAGGGATAAGGAAAAGGCAGCATGCACTTTACTGCACAGTTTAAATACACAGACCTTTGAAGGTGGTGCATATAATGGGATAGTAATCATCAAAGCATTTCGGATCTTGGCATTCAAATATAAAGATACCAAGTATAAAAGCAGGGAAGTTGAACTAAACATTTATAAAGTATGTTTTTGCCTTAACTGAATATTATGTCCTGTTATCGACATCATTCTTTAGGAAAGGTGTGAAGGTTCCCGAGAGGTTACAAAGCAGATTTGTCAGAATATTTCCAAGGATAAGAAAATTTAGAAAGGAAGATTAGATTGGACATGCTGGGGTTGTTCTCGTTGGAGCAAAGAATGTTAAAGAGCTATCTGATAGGAAAAGTCCAAGATAAGATGGGTTTACAGCTAAACAAAGAAAAGCTTTTCCCATTGGTTGATGGCATATAGAATGGAATTAAGGTTTTGGACACAAGTTTCAGGGGAATATGAGGAAGACTTTTTTTTCAATTTGAATATCAATGACCTGGAACTCTACCTATGAGAATGGCAGAAACAAAGATAAATAACGCTTTCAAATGGAAAGCGGATAGAGTCTTGAGGGAATTAAATTGCCAGCCCACGGGGATAGAATGGAGAAATGGGACTGAATTGCTCAGAGAACCACTATGGATTAAATGGACCGAATGGTTGTCATTTATCCTATAATGATAGCAACAGTTTTGGACTGTCAGACTTATCCAACTTATTACAGTGGTGGTGTCATTCTGCATGATCTGAGGATGGCTTTGAACATAATGTAATGGTGACTTCTGCCAATGTCATTATGGGAAGGCGCATAGCTCATCGGCAACAGTGAGCTCGGGTTGTTTATTTGTTCATTTTGGTTTCCTCCATCTGACAGGTCCACTCAGGTGGCTGTAGTCTTCAAGACTCCATTAGTGATGGTCCTCTGCAACCAGTAATGTTTGCAATTGTCATGATGCAGGAGTTTATTTAAGCCAGAAAAGTTCAAAGAAATGTTTCCAGCTGACTCACTCAAACTGAAATTTCAAACATTTGAACAAGCACTAAAGATACATTAATTTATTTGCAAACGATTTCAGGAATGTGTGTTACAGAAAATGATCACTCCAAAACTTAAGTGAGGCAATAAGGCTGTTGAAATTTTAAGTCCAAATTTGTCTAAAATTTATGCAGCAATAGATATCTTCTGATTGTTAAAGAAGCAGCATCATCACACTATGCAAAGTTATGTTGTCCTTGGCTTTTTTTTTAAAATAAGAGGAGTCGTAAAAGACACTGACTCTGAAAAGTCTAAGTTTGAAGGGTTTTAGACCGGTCTGATTATAGCTAACAGATATTGCCTCAGGCAAAACGCTTTTGAATTTTTAAAATAAAACACTTGTACGATGAGAGTGGCCAGTTCTCCCAGCTCACCTTTATCCTGGTTTGATTTGGTTTTGGCAGTCTGTCTATTCACTGAAAGCAGTCAGGCAGTTTGAGGCCGCTGATACCTCTCTCTCTCCCCTGTAAGACCCTGTTTGATTTTACCTTTTGTGTTGAGAGGTGTTTATTGGGATTGTTACAAGTATTTGGAAGCAGCATTAAGTTAGGATGATCTGTTACATACATTTGTTATTCATGTATTCTGTTCTCTTTTTTGTTTGTTTAATTTAGTAATCTTGTAAAGATATTCTGTTTTGTTTAAAACCACGTGGTTTTTCCAACTTTATTCCTCCCAGAATAACTGTGTTCTACCTGCTTAAAACAACTAACAAAGTTAGGGTCTGGGCTAATATCTTGAAGTGTTTTGAGGGGCTCTGGCCTGGTCCAGAACAACAGATTGGGGGGGTCTTTGCAGGATCCCAAGTATAGTTCCAAATTAGAATTAGGGTTGTTGGACCCAAAGCCAGCGAGTGGTAGGTGTTAAGTGTCTTTTGTTCTGGGTGTTAAATTTGATTGGTTTAAACAGTGCTCGGGATAGCAATGACTCTTTCAGTCACCAAGAGTTTTCTGGGGTTGGAAGAAGTGACATTGGGGTTTTATAAAAGGTAATTAAGGCCAAGCTGCTGGAATTAGCAGACAAGCTGGAGTTGGAGCTGCATCCTTTTGTGGTGAAAGGAGAGATATTCCAGCAATAGCTCAGCATTTAAATTTGCTGGAAATGCCACCAGAATCTTTTGAGATCGCTAAAATTCAATTGATAATTAAAGGAGCTGGAGTTGGAGACAAAAGACAAGGAAATGATAAAGTTTGAATTTGAGTAATAGTAAAGGAAAAAGAACAAATTGCTTTCGCAGAACAAGAGAGAGAGAGTTTAAACTTCAGAAATTGGCACTTTGACAGGAAAGTCAGCTTAAAAAGATGCAGATGAAGGCTGAAGATAAGGTTAGTGAGGAAGAGCAAACCCATGGTGAGAAACTATTTAAGTATATTCAAACATTGTCTAAATTTGATGAGAAGGATGTGGAAGCCTTTTTCACCTCATTTGAAAAGATGGCTAAATAATTGCGGTGGCCAGTGACCATGTGGGTTTTGTTGATCCAAACACAACTTGTCGGTAGAGTTATTTGTATCACTATCAGAAGAGATATCTGGGAAGTGTGAGGTGATGAAGAAAGCCATCTTATGTGCACATGAACTTGTGCCAGAAGCCTACAGAGTTTGAAACGTTCAAATAAAGTAATTTTGATAGGTGGATGAGGGCATTAAAAATAGAGCAAACTTATGACACTCAGAGAATTATTTTAGAGGAATTCAAAAATTTACTTCCTGAAGCAGTGAGAACTCATGGAAGAGCAGAGAGTTAGAATGGCAAGATTAGCTGATGATTATGAGCTGGCCCATAAATCGAAGTTTGCCTTCCAAAATCAGTTTCAATCTGAGAGAGATAGAAATAGGGGAAAGGAGAAATCCTCACATGGAAAGGGAAAGGTAGGTCTCAGTGAAGATCACAAGGATAACTTACCACTGGGTTAAAAAGGAAACCTTAGAAGGGTAAAAGAGAAATTGAAAAGCTCTGGTGTTCTCACTGCATCAAAGTAGGCCATGTGAAATCAGATGTAGGAAAACAAGATAAGCCAGAGAATGTTTTTGGAGTGGTAACAGAAAGCGCAGTGGAGGCTAGAAAGCTGCACCGTAATGTACAAGCTGGTTACAGGTTGGTTAAGGAGGAAGTATCAGATCATCTTAAACCATATAGCTACAAAGGTAAAGTTTACTCTGGTAGGCCAGGAGCAGCATGTAAAGAGATTACAATATTAAGAGATACAGGATCCTCTTAATCTGTGATGAAAAAAGATTAGTTGATATGTACCTCTGAAGGACTACTGCCAGAAAAAGGTGCTAGTAATGGGAATTCATGGTGAGACAAGAAACACTCAATTATGTAACGTGAGGTTAGAGTGTCCAGTGAAGAGTGGAGAAGTTGTGGTAGGAGTACTCAACAAACTCTCAGCTTCAGGAATATAATTTATCCTTGCTAATTATATACCTGGTTAACAGGTAGGACTGCTGCCTACTGTGGTTGAAAAGCCAGTGGAAACTCGGGCAACTGAACAATTACAGGACGCATATCCTGGGATTTTTCCTGACTATGTGGTAATGAGGTCACAAAGTCACCATTGAAACAGAGGAGATTGAAGAGTACAGATAAGAAAGTGGAAGTGGAATGACCCTGTTTGATCAGAGGGTTAACACAAACCAGGAACAGATAGATGACAAAGTAGGCATTTTTAACTCAGATAAATTAACTGAGTTACTGCAGAAAGATGAAAAGGCATATACAGAAAAAGAATCCAAATGTATCCCTGAATGTTTATCTTAAAAATGATGTCTTAATGAGGAAATGGAGATCATCACATATTCGGGCAGATGAGAAATGGGTAGAAGTTCATCAAGTCATACTGCCAGTGGGTTATAGAAAGGAGATGTTGCGAGTAGCTCATGAGTTACCTCCAAGGGATCATTTCGGAGTGAGAAAAACACAAGCTAAAATACAAGAATATTTATACTGGCCTGGACTGCACAAGGATGCAGTTAAATTTTGCCAGACGTATCGTACATGTCAAGTAATTGGAAAACCACAGGCTGTAATAAAACCTGCACCTTTAATACCTATCCCTGCATTTGAGGAACCTTTCACAAGAATCTTAATTGATTGCGTAGGACCCTGACCTTAAATAAAAAGTGGGAATCAATAATTGTTAACAATAAAGGATGTGTCCACTAGATTTCCAAGCGCAATTCCATTATGCAATATCACAGCTAAACGATTGTAGAGGAATTACTCAAATTTTTCATTAAATATGCACTAACCACAGAGATACGATCAGATCAAGGGTTGATCTGATTCAGATCACTGAATTGCCAGAGAGGCAAGGAGTTTCAGTAGATAGCGGACTGCCAGAAGGTATTGGACAGCTGAAAACTGTTGATACTGCCCTAGTATTAGCCATGTCTAATTACGCAAAGCCCTTCAAGATGGCCATCGATGCTATGCTCTTGCAGGAAGACGAGAAGATAGAAAGACTTAATGGGTATTTCTCCAGGAACTAAACATTCATCAGCAGAAATATTCAACAGTTGAGGAGACTTTGAGCTTGGTGTTGGCATTAAAACATTTCAATGTTTATGTTACCAGTAATGTTTCGGAGACAAATGATATACACTGATCATAACCCATTGAAGTTCATGGAGACATTTAAGGACAAAAATGCCAGACTATTCAGATGGAACATGTTGCTAAATTAAATTTTAAAATTGTACATGTGGCAGGTCAAGAAAACATAATTGCCAACTGAGAAATGGAGGCGTTCAGTGGCAGGAGTAAAACAACTGAAACAGAACATAGTAGTGCGTGTTTGCATGTTTATAGTCAATGTAATGTATGTGCGTTATAGAGTACAAACAGTTCAAGATGAAGGGGTTTTAAAATGAAGCCATCTTTGGATATTGATGGTTCTTTATTTTTAAGGATTTGAGGTAAGACGATGCTCCTTTAATAAGGTTATGGTATCCTTTTTCTTTTCCAGACAGGTCATAAAAGACATCAACTCCAAAAAGTCTAAGTTTGAAAGGTTTTAGGGCCAGTTTGATTATAGCTAACAGATACCACCGAGGCAAAAAGGCTTTCAAATGTTTTATAAAAAACACTTGGACGATGAAAGGGGAGTGGCCAGTTCTCCCAGCTCAGCTTTTCTCTGGTTTGATTTGAGTTTGGCAGTCTGGCTTTTCACCGAAAGCAGTCAAGCAGTTTGAGGCTGTTGATCTCCGTAAGACACTGTTTGATTTTACCTTTTGTGCCAAGAGGTGTTTATCGGGATTGTTGCAAATATTTGGAACAACATCATGAAGTTTGGATGATCTGATGGGTTTTCAGATAGGTAAAGTTATTCACTATTCTGTTCTTTTCTGTTTGTGTTTCATTTGGTAATCTTGTAAATAAATTCTGTTTTGTTTAAAACTAAGTGGTTTCATCAACTGCATCTATTCTGGAATATCCACCTTACATCTGATTAAAACAACTAGCAAAGTTAGGGTCTGGGCTACCTTCGTGAAATGTTTTGAGGGGGTTTGGCCTGGTCCATAACAATAGAAAATCTGAGGCAGACCTTATAGAGGTTTATAAAATCATAAGGGTCATGGACAGGATAAATAGCCAAGGTGTTTTCCCTTGGGTAGGGGAGTCCAGAACTAGAGGGCATCGGTTTATGGTGAGAAGGGAAAGATTCATAAGAGACCGAAGGGGCAACTTTCTCATGCAGAGGGTGGTGCATGTATGGAATGAACTGCCAGAGGAAGCGGTGGAGGATAGTACAATTACAACATTTAAAAGGCATCTGGTTGAGTATATGAATAGGAAGGGTTTAGAGGGATATGGGCCAAGTACTGGCAAATGGGACTAGATTAATATAGGATATCTGTTAGTCATGGACAAACTGGACTGAAGGGTCTGTTTCCGTGCTGTACATCTCTTTAAAAGAAACAGAAAAGTTAAGAACTCATAGACCAGGCAAGAAGTAATTAAACAAAGAATTAACTTGAATTTAAATCATGCTTTCAAAGATTCAGATGTGTCAAATCACTTAAGTCAATTACTTATTACTTCTGATGTTTAACCTCATTCTGTGTGAGTAAATACAGCTGCTAATTTGCACATTACAAAATCCTAAAAACAGCACTGTGTTTTCGACATGTTGTTCGAGTATAAATGTAAGTAAGGCCACCATGCTGTCACTGCAATTCATACATTGCCATAGTAATTTTTACAGCTACCTAGACAAATAATTTTGTTTTATCTCCTCTGAAATTTCTGACAATGTAAGCCTCCTCAATGTTTCACTGAAGTATCAGCCTAGGCACTCCTCAAATACTGATACACTCATAAGAACCTTTTTTGTAAATATCAAGTCTCTAGGACCCATTGTTTACAGCATTCAAAAGACAGACAGTAGACAAGAAAAAAGTGTTATCACTGAGAATATTTCTGTGGAGGGGTACCAAGGAGGATGCTTCCATTTTGATATCTTCAGTAATAATTGATAAAATACATCAAGGCATAAATGTTTATTTCTTTGTACTGAAACCTTAGTGTGAGTAAGTCAACACTAGAGAGATAAATAATGGATGGACAGAATGTGATGACAACAAAAAGAGGAAAAGCATTTTGAAAACTTGTGCTCTAGTTGTGAAATGAGCCACATTTTACTTATGAATATCTGATACAAAAAAACCCAAGTCAAATGTAACTCCAGTTCTGTTTCTCAATACATTCAAGAGGAAGTTCTACAATATGTTTGGATGGGTAAATACACAATATTTTACAAAGATTAGTAAACATCAAGTTTATTGAATCACAGAATTAATTTAACTTTGCAAAAATTCATAAGTCAATGAAATGGGAGATGGACCAAGATGGCTGCTCCCATTTTTATATATTCAGTAATAATTAATAAAACACATAAGTAACAATAAGACATAAAAGTAACAATAATGCTAACATTGAAACAAAACCACTCGAAGTTCATCAATGCTGCAATTTACAAAACCAAATAATCACTAACTTTCCACATTCAAAACAATTAGTCTCAATGCACCTATTACATACAGAACATTGCACCATCAACTATACATGATAGCTATCCTTTCAATAGCATAAAATTATTCCACAAATTAGGTTTTAATCCTTTGTATAAGTTGCAGGGCCTTTGAAAAGCTTCAACCATTTCAGCCAGGGCTTACAATTGCTCTTAACTGCTTTGCCTTCATACTAGATCTTTAGAACTGATAAGTTGATTCAAGTGTACAGAATAGATGTCCCACCACAATTTTAAAAGCCACTGAACACTGAATACATTAGACTAGATTGAATGATGTGCGGGCAAATTGTTGCTTCACCTGAATGGTGTGTCTGGTGCCTTAGATAGTGAGGAGGGAGGAGATAAACAGGCAAGTGTTGCACCTTCTGCGACTGCATGGGAAGGCGCTGTAAGGTTGTGTTGGGAGTGGAGGGGTGCATCCGGGTGTTTTGGAGAGAACGGTCCCTGCAGAATTCTGACAAGGGAGGGGAGGGGAACATGTGTCTGGTGATGGCACCCCAATGGAGGTGGTGGAAATGTAGTTTACAATCCTTTGGAGACAGAGGCTAGTGAGGTGGAGAACCCTATCATGTTTGTGGAAGAGGATGAAAGGGGTGAGGGCTGAAGTGTGGGGATGAGTCAGACACAACTGAGGGCCTCGACAACCAAGGTGGTGGGGAATCCTCGGTTAAGGAAAAAGTGGAACATTTCTGAGGCCCTCCTGTGAAAGGCAGCATCATCAGAACAGCTATGAAGGAGATGAAAAAATTTGCAGAATGGATAGAGTCCTCACAAGAAGCAAGGTAACTTTGGGAAACTGTGAGCTTGTAACGGATACTGGTGGTCAGCCTATCCCCAGAAATGGAAACAGAGAGGTCAAGGGAAAGGAGAAGTCATAAATGGTCCAGATGAAGGCGAGAGCAGATTGGAAATTGAAAACAAAATTCATCAATTTTTCCAGTTTTGGTGGGAGAGAGAAGCAGCACCGATAACATCATTGCACTAGTGAAAGTGTGGTAGGTAGGGACTGGAACAACGAATGTTTATATACCCCACAAAGAGACTGACATTCTTGGAGCCTATGCAGGAACCCATGGCTAAACCTTTTAACCTAAGAAAGTGAGAGGAACTAAAGAGCTTGCTGAAAGTGAGGATGAGTTTGGCCAGACGGAGGAGGGTGGTGGTAGATGGCTAAGGCTTAATCCCCATTGTGCACTAAATAAGTGAGATGGAAATGTGTTGCTGGAGAAGCGCAGCAGGTCAGGCAGCATCTAGGGAACAGGAGAATCGACGTTTCGGGCATTAGCCCTTCTTCAGGAATGAGGAAAGTTTGTCCAGCAGGCTAATCTTAATCTGCAGACCTCATTTTCTCTTCACTAAATAAGTGACCACACCAAAAGAAGCTTTCAAAGCATTACCAAGGCTTGATCATCCATAAATAATGGAGGAGGAAAGGAAACACATTCACTAGATTCTACTTAAACATGCACGTGTGAATTATAGGTGAAAATAGATTCCAAAATGAAACAACTACTATTGAAACAGAAACAGCAGAAATATAATTTGCGATCCTTAAGTCCGTAAGCCACATACACAGCAATAATTATGGACGCAGCGAGCAAACATACATCCAAAACCTCAACCTGAGCTACAAATCTTCTCAAAACTAGTCGTCTGAAGAAATTTTTTTTTCTGGAATTGGAGATAACTGCCAAAAACCATAAATTTTTATATTTTAAATTTTAAGGAAGCTATCCTAAATTTAAATATAACCTACCTTCTTCTTCCCCATTTAAAATACGTCTTTCTCACTTTCTCAAACCTTCCCACCTAATTTCAATAAATTTCTCCCTTTTCCCTCATAAAATTGCATCTCTCATCTCCTCTTCCTTATTCCACAAGGAATTAGATTTCATTAATGTCAACCTTAATTCAAACAGTATACTTCCTCAATACTTTCCTCAACTTAAAGTTAATCAATTAACTCATCTTCATTACTTTGTACAAAACCAGTCAGTCTCATAGCATTTTTTTTAATTCTCCAGTTTGGTTCAGCTTCATGTCTTTCCAGATTCTGAAGCGTAAAAAACAAAAAGACAATTTGAAACAAGAATTTTAGAAAGAAAGGTGCAAAATGGATTTTCATCTGTTCGGAATGAAGAATTACTCAAACAATAAAGCAACACCTTGGACCATGAATCTCAGCACTCAGCCACATCAAAGAATACAGTTAACAGCACTTCACAATTCCAACGTACCAGCGATAGAAACCCAACTTTTCATGGATCTTGTAAAGCTCAACTGAAAGATCTGCTCAGAATAAAAGCATGATGTAAGAAAGTTAACAGGCAGAACATTGCAGGAAAATAAGACACTACCACTCTGCTGAAATTAGAGCAGCAACATTCCAAAAATGTATAGTACCAAGAGAAAGCAAATCAGTCAACAGTACCTCACTGAAGAAAAAGGAATTACAGAAGCAAAATCCACACAAAATACCCATCTTTCACAAAGACCACTATTGGATACAACACATTTCAGCTACAATAATGACAGACAGACTAAACTTTATCAAAAAAATAATTTGTAGAGTGTGCAAAAAGTATTTAAAAAAAAAAACAAAAATTCCAGTTCATGCTTATGTTAACAATCAGTGCAAAATCAGATGATAAGTTTTAGTGGCACGAACACAGCATAAATTACACTAGATTACTTTAAACTCAAATATGCCAAGAGATACATAACACATGGACAAAACAGGTTCACATTGGTGCACAGTTTAAGAGTGTTGAGTTTGTAGCCTCACTTGGTTATCTTCTAAACTTTTCATTAAGATTGATATGGTTTTGGTGAAGTACAAACCAAACAGATGTCAGTCAAATCAAAGATGTCAGTCAAAGTGCTTGCTCTTCTAAAAATAGATTAGTGTTTTTCTCAAGTCTTAAGCTGACTTTGGAACAGGAAACAAGGAAGGCTCATTCAAATGTTACAACAAATTGGAGCAGAGTCTAATCTGACATTCAATTACATAGACCATTATTTGATAGTGTCAACTCCAGTTTCCTGCTAGTGTCCCCAACATAACCCTTTACTTTCCTGTGGATCAAAAAAAGATCAGCATAATTCAGTGCTGAATACATTTATTTACCTAATCTCTAATGAAATAATTCCTCTTCATCTCAAATTTAAATGGAAGACCCCTTACATTGAAACTGTGCTCCCTCTTTCCAAATTCCCCCATCAGGAAAAATATCTGTAACATCTATCTAGTCAAGGCTCCCCCTCAGAATCGTTTATGCTTCAAAAGGATCACCCCTCATGTATCCAATAAGTATAGGCTCAACTTGCCTCATTAGGCAACTTCTTCATACTAAGAATCAGCCTAGTTAACCTTTTCTGAACTGCTTTGAAGAAACTACATTCTGGGAAAAACGTTTCTCATAGTACCATTACATTAAAAAATACATCAGAAAATATGAATATTGTCAAAAGAACCGAAACAAGCAACAATAAAAAGACATTTTTTTTTTAAACTAAAAAAAATCAAAACACCCCAATAGAAGCCTCAAATCTACAATTTTGTAGTTATGGCAAATAAACCCATTTAATGCCTGGCTTTGTAAATCTGCTTTAAATCGGAACATTTTCTCAGACATAATTGTTATAAATTAACAGGAACAGTATCAAAATATCACAAGGTTTTCATCCCGTAGTGCAATGTGTCAACAAATTAGGAAGAAAATTTGTGGCTAGTTACAGATGAACAATTTAAAAATTTAAAAGGGACTATTCAACATTCACAGGTAAAACTGTATATTATTGTCGATGATAGTCAACAAGGTTTAAAATTAATCTTTAGCACTTTTTTCAAAAAAAAAGTTTTGATATTATCTAACTGCCACAATTCGACTCCAATATGTATATAAAGCTTAACCTGAACAAAACATTTTTAATTTAAAATGCTTAGCAGATTAGACAGCATTTCTGGAGAAACAGAAGCAGGTTAATGACTTTTTCCTTAAGACTGAATGAAGACCTGAAACATTAACTGCATTCTGTTTTTCACAGATGATATTGTGAGCTGTTGAGTATTCCAGTTTTTCCTATTTTGATTGCGGATTTCCAGTAGGTGCAGCTTTTTGATTGTAGTAATTTTTGAAAATTGAATCCAGTTCTTATTTATCTAGGTGGTCAGTCATAGAGTTTACTAACCTTTTACATTAGAACTTATCAATATTTGCTACTTAATTTTTTTTTGGAAAAGTGACTGCATTATCCCGAAATCCTCAGAGAAATTCAAATCCCAATGCAAAACAAAATTATGGCAATGACTCGGCTTGTGATCCTTCAAATGTAGTGTATATTTGTTTTACAGTAACAATGTTCTGGTTTAATCCTTTTCTTTATTTCTACGTGATTTCTTTGGAGCGGGCAGTGAATGGTTGAAGGGGCATTACGGTAATGAGTAATGGTGCCAATTGTAAATTATATAGTGTATATTTAGGCAAGAATAATTTCACATGTTAATGAGGTACATGATTCTGCCAGCTATTTCACTGATTTCAAACAAAGCTTCACCATGGACCATAAACAGAAGTGTTTTTCTACAATGTGGAAACAAAATAAATAACTGAAGATGGCACATTGATCATGTTAAGTGTGCAGATCTTGCCTTCCTTTCAGCACAGGATGACTCCCAGACCTTAGTTCTGTTTTCTGAAGTGCACAGACTACATCCTTTACACACAAGCTGGGTAGCAAAAGGAAAAGGTAGCCCTTCAGATCAATCACCTGCCTCCTCAACAGCACCAAGAGCAGCAATGGGAACTATAGCATAAGGTGCTGGGATAGCGTAAAAACAAAAACAGATAAATGTAATGTCAGTTGGTTACCATGACCTATTTGTAATCACAAATATAAAACATCTGACCTCTTATAGCAACAGTAAAGTATGTAATAAATCTCAGTTCCCAGTGTGTATGACTAAATTGTAAACATTAAGAGTAAGTATGTACATCTGTCCTCCCTAACACCAAATTCTTTCAAGTTTAATTTCACAGGACCTTTTTGCAGTTTGCTTGACCTGTACCATATTCACTTGTAACTAGATTTGTACGTATTGACACTTGACCACATCTTGTGTAAGAGAGCAGCTGGCTCATTAAAAAGGTTCCAAGTGTTCACAGTGCAGCAAATAAAGATACCAAAATACATATTGTACTGAAATCTTGAGCTGCACAAGCAGTTGATTTGCCAATTGGAATGCAAGTTTTATCCTTCCAGATATTAAATACAAAAGCGTCCATTTAGCAGGCATTCCATGAAGAAACAATCTTTTATCGACGACGGATGGGTTTGTACACGCAAATCATCATTAAAATCATGATGAGTAGCAGAATGCTCAAAACACTGACAGTCAGAGCTGCATGTAAAACAAAAAGAAAATTAATCACTTTGTTAAAAAATGGTCTTATTGAATTTTCTGCTCAATAAGCAGAAATTTTACAACCTGCCCATTGAAGCTATAATCATGCAAGAACATAAGATATAGGTACAGGAGTGGGCCACACTCGCCCCTAGTCTACTGCTTTGCCATTCAGTAAGATCAACGGCTAATTCATGACCCTAACTCCGATTTCCCATCTCATCTCTATTTCTCTTGAATCCCTTAATCGATCTTAGCCTTGAAGGAAAATGTCAATCCTTGAGTATAATTTAATTGCACAACATTCATTTATTTCTCCACACATACAAATGCGGAACTTTCAGAACTCTTACTAGATAGTAATGCTTTTTATACTTTGACATGAACCTTTTAACAGGGGTGGCACGGTGACTCAGTGGTTAGTTAGCACTGCTGCCTCACAGCACCAGAGACCCGGGTTCAATTCCCACCTTGGGCAACTGTCTGTGTGGAGTTTGCACATTCTCCCCGTGTCTGCGTGGGTTTCCTCCAGGTGCTCTGGTTTCCTCCCACAGTCCAAAAACGTGCAGGTTAGGTGAATTGACCATGCTAAATTGTCCGTAGTGTTAGGTGAAGGGGTAAATCTAAGGGAACGGGTCTGGGAGGGTTGCTCTTCAGAGGGTCGGAGTGGACTTGTTGGGCCGAAGGGTCTGTTTCCACACTGTAAGTAATCTAAAAAAAAAATCACTGCACTGTAACTGCCCTCTCCAAATAATTAGGCAAGACCCACAGCTGAATCAAAGATTACGGCAGCAACTATTTTATGCATAGTCTAAATGGGCCTAGATTTAGTTAAAGGTTCCCCAAGAAAACTGGTCTGTTTCCACACTGTAAGTAATCTAAAAAAAAAATCACTGCACTGTAACTGCCCTCTCCAAATAATTAGGCAAGACCCACAGCTGAATGGGCCTAGATTTAGTTAAAGGTTCCCCAAGAAAACTGCAACTTCAATTAAATCATGAAAATAATCAATTGTACCATGTGGTTAGTTAAATGGAAGGCCAGGTTTATTCTAAAATAGTAAAAGGTAAAGTCACCATTGTCCTACTGGATCACAGGATTGCTCTCTCATTAGAGAGAATCAGAAGTCACAACACCAGGTTATAATCCAACAGGTTTATTTAAAAGGATGTCATTTCACCTGACGAAGGAGCAGCGCTCAGAAAGCTTGTGATTTCAAATAAACTGTTGGAGTGTAACCTGGTGACGAGTGACTTCTGACTTTGTCCTCCCTAATCCAACACCGACATCTCCAAATCATCATTAGAGAGCAGTGCAATGGGTAGTACTTTAACCTGAAAGTCACCACACCTCAGGCAGGGGGAAAGGGTTTTTGAAGGTATTTAAATTTGTGGAGGACAGATGATTAGATCCCCTACAGTGTGGAAACAGGCCCTTTGGCCTAACAAGTCCACACCGACCCTCCAAAGAACAACCAACCCAGACCCATTTCCCTACATTTACCCCTGACTAATGCACCTAACACTGCAGGTAATTTAGCAAGACCAATTCATTTAGCATGGCCAATTCACCTAACCTGCACATCTTTGGACTGTGGGAGGAAACCAGAGCAAACCAACACAGACACGGGCAGAATGTGCAAACTCCACATAGACAGTTGCCAGAGGCTGGAATCAAACCTAGGATCCTGGTGCTATGAGGCAGCAGTGTTAACCACTGAGCAACCGTACCACCCCATTGAGAAGGAGAGTCCTTCATGGTAACCTCAGCCAGTGCAGGAATACAAACCAAACTACTGGCATATTCTGCATCACAAACTACCTGTCTATTCAACTTAGCTAACTGATCCCCTGTCATGTGTGTATTATACAGGATTCAGGATTAGGAGAAAAGACCAGAACAGCAGTAAAAGAAAACTTTAAATGCTGTAGAAACTCAATCAATCTGGCAGCATCTGTGGAGAAAGAAACAAAGTGAGCAAGATCTCCAGCATTGGCAGTATGTTGCTTATATGTAAAACACGATTTACTTGGAATATTATTCAGTTGCTCTCACAATTTATCAAGTAAACTAATTATAACCATTATAATAAAAAAAGTATTTATCCCCCAGAGGTGGATCTTGTGGAAGTGCAGTTCCACATACATTTGGCATTATTAGACATTGCAAACATTGTGCAATTCAGCTTTCACATGCCTTTGAAGTATGGTCAATGTTGCAATGCAATAAATGCAGCTACAAAATTGCAAAAGAAATGACACAGTGATAAAGATCGGTAATACACTCTTTTGGGGATTTTATTTGAGAGGTTAATAATGGTCAGGACACCGTTTTAAATTCTCCCTTTCTTTAAAGTAGCAGCGCATGTCTTCGATTTAAAAGGGTCACTTGACTGCTTTCTCTCCACAGATGGTGTGGGATTCGCTGAGGTCCTCTAACAATTTCTGTTCCAGATTTCCAGCATCAGCAGTTCCTGGTTTTATCCTCGGTTTATCATTTCATCCAAAAGTATCAAGCCTTCATTTTGAGCTTACGGATCAGGCACGGGACTCGAACCCAGTACCTTTTGTGGCGGAAGCCAAAGCGCTTCACCCTGAGCTACAGCCAGGGGCTGGAGAAGCCGTTCCCTCCCCTTTAACCCGTCCCTTAAAGGTTCTGCTTCTTGCCGACACAATGACACTGAGCGGGATCGGGTGGGCGGTAAGAGGCCATTATGGCCGCCGTGTTCCGTCTACCCTGGGAGTGAAACCCGTCCGGTGTACGGCCTACTTTTCATTCTTACCGAGGTTTTGTTGCCTCAGGATACTGAAGGGCCGGTCCCGGGAGGTTGACGGTTGGTTCTGGCTCACGATGAGCGTAAATAAAGCAGCAAGGACACCGGCGAAGAAGGGGCCCATCCTGTGCCGGTGCGGGGTCCTAGCGCCCGACTGATGCGCGCGCAATCCCCAAGCAACAGACGCGATTGCACCACGCGCAAGCGGCTAACGCGATGACGTCATTCACACCTTGTTGCCAGCACACGTTCCTACGCTGCAGAAGTCAGGGGTTCCAATCTCACCTGCTCCAGAGCTATGTACACCATCACTGAATAGATTGATTGAAAACATATCTTCTTTACGTGAAAATTAATAAGGAAAATGTTTATTCTAAATGGTTTAAAGCACCTAAAATAAACTGTAATCAATAGTTTTGCAATAAAACAAATAACTGTAGATCCTGCAAATATTAAACAGAAATTTCTCAAGAATTTCAGCAGGTCTGGCAACATCTGTAAGGAGAGATAAGAGCTGACGTTTTGAGTCTAACTGACCCTTTGTCAAAGCGCTTTGACAAAGGGTCAGTTAGACTCGAAACGTCAGCTCTTTTCTCTCCTTACAGATGCTGCCAGACTTGCTGAGATTTTCCAGCATTTTCTCTTTTGGTTTCAGATTCCGGCATCCGCAGTAATTTGCTTTTATTAAGGTACTTGCTATGCAGGGCCAGAAAAGTAAATTCTGTCACGGTTGTTTGTGGACTTTGGGAGGGCACCTCTTGTTCAAAGGCATTCAGGGGAATGGCCTCAGGATGGACAAGGCCCCTGAGATCCAGCCATCCCCTTGGTCACTAAACCTCCTGCACAACTCCTAGCCCACAACCTGCCTCCTGCCATCACTTACCTGTACCTGGATCCATTGATGATCCTAGGTGTCAGGTGTGTGTCATACTGGGAGTAGCCACCATATTGGCTCAGTGGTTAGCATTGCTGTCTCACTGTGCCAGCGACCCGGATTTGTCTGTGTGGAGTTTGCACATTCTCCCTATGTCAATGTGGGTTTCCGCCAGGTGCTTCAGTTTCCTCCCACAGTCCAAAGATGCTTAGGTTAAGTGGATTAGCCATGCTAAATTGTCCACAGTGTTCAAGAATGTGTAGGTTAAGTGCGTTAGCCAAGGGTTACAAGGAAAGGGTAAAGGGTTGGGTCTTAGTGGGATACTGTTTAGAATTCCTGAAGAAGGGCTTATGCCCGAAACGTCGATTCTCCTGTTCCCTGGATGCTGCCTGACCTGCTGCGCTTTTCCAGCAACACATTTTCAGCTCTGATCTCCAGCATCTGCAGACCTCACTTTCTCCCCATACTGTTTAGAAGGTCAACGTGGACCTGTTAGGCTGTATGGCCTGTTTCCATTCTGAAGAAATTCTATTCTATTCTGAAAACTGACAACCTCTAACTGACCTATTTGTCATCCTGTTGATATGGTAACCTGAATGTGCTTCAATTATTGCCTGCCAGAGGTTACAGTAAAACATGCTTTAGAAAGCCATAGAGACCCCAGTATTCAAATTATACTTAGTATAAAGGCTGTTAGAATTGCATGTACATACAGAGTTGAGAGCGTGGTGCTGGAAAAGCACAGTAGGTCAGGCAGCATCTGAGGAGCGGGAGAATTAGCGTTTCGAGCATAAGCCCTTCATCAGGACCATCGATTTTCCTGATCCTCAGATGCTGCCTGTCCTACTGTACTTTTCCAGCACTACACTCTCAGCTCTGATTCCAGCATCTGAAATCCTCACTTTCTCCTTGAATGTACATACATGTAGGGGTTAATAACCCATTAACATTCACCTTACATTTTATTCATTGTTTGAGAAAGGTTACAGTTTTTAAAAATGAACACATCAGGAATAAGTGGGCTTAACTAGGAGCACTTTTCAAAAGTACAAACACATTTGTTATTTTACAAAAAATTAATTAAAAATCATAATCTTCAAACATTCATTAATAACAAGTACAAAACCAAATAATAGCATTTTATCTTGTCTAATTTTGTTTATACACTGCAATGGCATTATAGGATTGCTTACTGATTGATTTAAGTTTGGGCAAACAATTGATTAAGTGAACAATCTAGCTGTCTTGAACTGGGATAAGAGATCATAAACTAATTCAAGACAAAGAACAGGGTTTAATGTGTAAAAGCAGCTTGTTGAGTATAAGTTCTTGTGACTGTAAGTAATGCAAATCTCAAACACTTGGTCTATATAGTTGGCAAGTCATAATTTTTAAGTGGTAAGTGCTGATAAGTTAGGAAAATGTAATCAGACATGTTGTAAGAACAATTTTTCTTGATTTTTTTCACCCACAAAATTCCTAAAGGTACAAAGTGAAAGGTCTTTTCAACTATATGTTAACAATAACAATTGTATAAATATTCAAAGCTCCTTATCAAAGTTTCTGCAGAATTCCCTGTCCTTGTTCATATTTCTGTTCTTACTGAAGTTGAAATGTTAAATGCATTTTCCACCTCACACAAATTCTTCTGTGGATTTTTTTAAAAATCCATTTCAATCTCAAAGTAAAGTTTCTGCATGCAATATGTACAAGGAATTAAGGGATAGTATTCATGCAGAGTGAATCAGGCTTCTGGTCTCTGATTATCTTCTCTGGCCGAATGCAGACTGCCAGGCGCTGTGTGGACAAAAAAAAAGTAATTAGTGTCAGGATAAAAATGAGAAGGAGTCTTGCTTCTACACTACAGTACACGAAGTTCTAACTTTATGTGCAGAATCTCTAAAGGCATTTACAGAGGGAGCTTTGGGTGGCACAATATGAATAAATGATCACTTATATAACTGGACTTTCAATTCAACAGTAATTTTGGACACAATTGGATGATTTGATGAGTTGGCACCATGTGAACCAATGGTGACTCCAATCCAGCAATCAAAATATTTTTTCTCGAGAGCTGTTTGTGATACATTCTTGGGCAGTATTTGTTGATGTTTGGGGGCTATATTTTGATTTTCAGTCACTTTTTTCATCCTCATTAATTCTTCTATTAGATTATGCAGAAGCAATGTACTTTCTGTATTTGTGTTGAAATTTTAACATTTTCTTCTTTACAAAAATAAAATAGCAGTGATGCCAAAGATTAAAAATCACACAATACCAGGTTATAGTCCAACAGTTTATTCGAAGCAGTAGCTGCTCCTTCATCAGGTGGTTGTGGAGAACACTATTGTAAGACACAGAATTTATAGCAAATGTTTACAGTGCGATGTAACTGAAATTATACATTGAAAAATACCTTGATTGTTTGTTATTTCTTGTCTGTTAGAATGACCATGTTAGTTTCACTTCTTTCATATGTAAATTGCAAAACTTCTTTTTAAACACGATTCGGAGATGCCGGTGTTGGACTGGGGTGTACAAAGTTAAAAATCACACAACACCAGGTTATAGTCCAACAGGTTTAATTGGAAGCACACTAAAGGAGCGTCGCTCCGAAAGCTAGTGTGCTTCCAATTAAACCTGTTGGACTATAAACTGGTGTTATGTGATTTTTAACTTCTTTTTAAAAGTTACATTCTCAGGTGAACTTTAACAATTGGTGTCAGCCCAGATAATGTGTGAAGGTGTTAGCCCCCTGTATGCTGCTGTCTGTGCCATAATGTTTAGACTGATTCTAATCTAAAAAACGAATTAACATAATTTTACATGGATTCATGAAGTTTTTGAGCAAAGTACAATGTAACTCTGCAAGTATAAATCCACCCCACAAACGAATGTGTGTGTGTGGCAGGGGGGAGGTGATGGGGAACTGTGAGACAGAGTGTATATGTATGTTTATGAGTGTAAAGGGGTCTAAGTCTGTGAGAGGGTGCATGTATGAGTGTGGGAGTGTGTGTGTCTTCAGGAGTGTCTGTGTGTGTATGTGTGTATATAGGAGTGCCTAATTGTGTGCTGTGTGTGTGTTTGCAGGAGTGTGTGTGTGTGTGTATAATGCAATGGAGTCACCTGTAGTGTGACATGAGCCCAAGATCCCGGTTGAGGCCCTCCCTATGGGTATGGAACTTATCTATCAGTCTCTGCTCGGCCACTTTTCACTGCCGCCTTGGAGGATGGTCACCTGAAGGTCCGACGTCAAATGTCCTGAACAGCTGAAGTGTTCTCCAACTGGAAGGGAACACTCCTGTCTGTTGATTGTTGTGCGGTGCCCATTCATCCACTGCTGTAGCCTCTGCTCAGTTTTACCAATGTACCATGCCTCAGGGCATCCTTGCCTGCAGCGTATAAGATAGACAATGTTGGCTGAGTCGCATGAGTACCTGCCATGTACATGGTGGGAGGTGTCCCCACGCGTAATGGTGGTATCCATGTCTATACTCTGACATGATTTGGAGATGCCGGTGTTGGACTGGGGTGTACAAAGTTAAAAATCACACAACACCAGGTAATAGTCCAACAGGTTTAATTGAAAGCACACTAGCTTTCTCCGAAGCTTGCAGCGTCTATTGTGACAGGGTTGTATGGAGTTGTCCTGAAAGCCGGGCAGTTTGCTATGAAAAATGATCTGTTTGAGATTTGGTGGTTGTTTAAAGGAAAGCAGTGGAGGTGTGGGGAAGGTCTTAGCGATGTGCTCATCCTTATTGATAATGTATTGCAGACCGTGACACAGGCAGCAGCGAAAAGTGATGTTTCACGGATGCTGCCTGACCTGCTGTGCCTTTCTGCCACCACTCTAATCTTGACTCTGATCTCCAGCATCTGCAGTCCTCATTTTTGCCCAGCAGTGAAAAGTGACTGAGCAGAGACTGAAAGCTAAGTTCCATACACATATGGAGGGTCTCAACCGGGACTTTGCATTCATGTTGCACTAAAGGTGACCCCATTGCACTATACACATACACAGACACTCCTACACACACACTCACACATGCACCCTCTCACAGACTTAGACCCCTTTACACTCACACACACATATACACTCTCTCTCACACTCACAACCACCCAGCACCCCCTCCCTCCCACACACACACACACAAACCCACATACACACATTCGTTTGTGGGTGAATTTGTACTTGCAGAGTTACATTGTACTTTGCTCAAAAACTACATGAATCCATGTAAAATTCTGTTAATTCATTTTTTAGTTTAGAATCAGTCTAAACATTATGGCACAGACAGCAGCATACAGGGGGCTAACACCTTCAAAACATTATCTGGGCTGACACCAATTATTAAAGTTCACCTGAGAATGTAACTTTTAAAAAAAGGTTTTGCAATTTACATATGAAAGAAGTGAGACTAACATGGTCATTCTAACAGACAAGAAACTTAACAAACAATCAAGGTATTTTTCAATGTATAGTTTCAGTTACATCACACTGTAAACTTTTGCTATAAATTCTGTGTCTTACAATTGTGTTCTCCACAACCACCTGATGAAGGAGCAGCGCTCTGAAAGCTAGTGCTTCAAATTAAACCAGTTGGATTATAACCTGGTGCTGTGTGATTTTTAACTTTGTACACCTCAGTCCAACACCAGCATCTCCAAATAATGCCAAAACTTGTGTGCGCACTCATTATTAATCCTGTTAAGTTGGAATCTCAAAATTTTGTTAATTCATGATAAATACACTGATTGAAATGTTTCCAAAACTCCAAATAGCCCTCTCCCAAACCATACACAGTATCCGCTCATTGACCCAAGACAGCCAGTTGATCTTTTGCAGATCCACTACTGATCATCAGAAGCTCTGTTCATTTGGAATCATCGATATTTTTCCTGAACTGCTTGTTACTATTGAGAGCCAGTGGACTTGATGGTTCAGTAAGGAGTGCCTTTGGATCATTTTATTTCTTGTATTCAGTTGTGGAATGTGGGCGTAGCTGGCTGGCCACCATTTATTGCCCATCCCTAGCTGCTCTTGAACTGAGTGATTTGCTAGACCATTTCAGAGGGCAGTTGAGAGTCAACCACATTGCTGTGAATCTGGAGTCACATGTAGGCCAGAGCTAGATGAGAATGGCAAATTTCCTTCCCTGAAGGACATTAGTGAGCCAAATAGATTTTTACAACAGTTGGCAATGCTGTCATGGTAGATTCTTAATTCCATATTTTTAAAATTGAATTCAAATTCCACCATCTATTTAGCCAGAACATTAGCTGAGTTTCTGAATTAATAGTATAGCGATAACACCATAAGGCCATAATGTTTTAGCTTGAGCACCTATACAATACCAGTATGTTATGACTTTACAATGTGACATCGATAGTTTTGTCCAGCACTGCATTGCCATCTTTAGGAAGGAGTTTGACTTCTCCTTCAATGAAGTAACAATTTGAGCTCAGCGTTCTTTAAAGCATAACAGACAAATAGGCTTGGTGTCTTTTATGTAGAGGAATATTAAAGGCTTGCTCAAGGTCTCTCCTATTTTGTAAATTTATGGATTCTCTATTGAGAGTAATTGAAATCAGCCCCTCTTTCCCCACCCTACTGATACTTAGGCTTTTTGCTTCCTGGCATTCAGGCGCTGTTCTCCTTTCATCCACTCACTGACCCAGCTGACATTCAAACCCTGCTCCTTCCACACCCACAACATCCTCTTTCTCCTTCCCCTCTCCTCTTCCCATCCTTCCCCTCCCTCCCATTCTCTTCCTTTTCCCCTTCCTGCAACCCACTTCAGTCTCTTAAGGATTCCACATAAAATCAGCATGGTAGCCTTCACTCTAATTTTTAATGAAGGAAGTCACGGCAAAATCTGTACCACCAATTCACACTCAGACTGACTACATGAATAGTTATCTGAAACGTCATATCAGTAGGAACTTATGATCGTGTTATGAAGCTAAAACATCTTGTTCCCACAAAATCGAGGGACCATTCCCTAAATTAATTCAAATTAAGCCTCACCAAAAGTCTTTAACAAGACAGTGCAAAAGGAGCTTTACTTTGTACGTAGACCTCTGATTGTTTCATGATGACCCTAATCCAGAACTGACATCCTTCAACCTTCATGAGCATGGAAATTCATTTCCAAATATCAGAACTCTTTCTGTCATTACTTCATGTGGTATTTGAACAGATGATACATTCACAATACTTTTCCATAAAGTTGACAACATTTGTAAACTGTTGGTTGTACATCTTGAACTAATATCATTACAATGCAATGAAGTTCATATGTGTTTGGAATCTGAAGTTTAAAAGTAACACTCCTCCCTTTTTATTTTCTTCCTCTTAAACTCTTTAATTGTCTTGTGACTGCATACCATCTCATATGCTGGGATGTATGTGAGTGTTCTACTTCCAGATCTTAAACTAGCATCTTGAAAATAACTAAAGATTGATTTCCACATGACAGTTTCTCCTCCCTTGCTTCCTAACTATTCAGTTCAGGAGCTTATAATGGACCACATATCTTTCCTTTTTGGGCTGTAAACTGGAATGGAAGTTGAACTGCTACACAACAAAAATACCACAAGAGTTTTGAATCATGGCAAAATCGAGCAATGCACATTTTCAGCTGTACCTTTGGAAGAGTGAGGGGGATAATTTGAGAAAGAGTGGGAATAGAAATTGTTGAGTTAAGAAAAGACTGCCTGACGACAGCGCTCAGATTGGTTGAACTGAAGATTATTACAGATCTCTTAAGTGCAGAGCAGCCGGAGACGGTCAGCAGAAAATCTCTCTCTCTTCCTTGTCTCGGTGTGAGTGAAAAGTCAGTAGATCAAGAAACTTAATAGAAATTCTCATAAAGGAAATGCCTAAGTCCACCAGATCATCTATCAAAGTAAAGAATGGCTATCACTTTGCAGACAACAGGGAGCCATCTTTCTAAAATCAAAAGAAATTGTGATGGGCATTTTTTTTAAAGAAAAAGATTTAGTAAAGAAAGATTTTTAAAAATATTACAACAAACACAAAACAAGACAATTTAAAACAATACAAAGAGAAAGCACAGATTTACATTTGTGTATAATTACGTATATATGTATATAATAAAAAAAGGAAAGGAACCTACTAAATACATAAATAAATAAATAATAGCTAACAACTAACTAACAAGTAATGATCATAATTAGACTCAGAGAAACAGACCAGTAGCTCTCAACCATCAAGAGCATAAATTTATGCATATTCATATATTCGTAGTTCTTCTCTGAGTATTAGATTCACTAAACACAACCATTATGGCTTTACAAAAGTCCTTATTAGTGTGGCAGACAAATCTGTGCCAGGGTAATCCAAAAACGGTTGCCATGTCTTATAGTAATTCTCAGTTTTATGGTGCACCATACCTATGAGAAAACCCAAAGGGATGTGCTCCATGACTAGTCTGACAACCCCTGGGGATTTTCCAGACACCCACCCTAACAGAATGCTTTTTCTTGCACAAAAAGTGAGGATACTGAAAAGCTTTTTTTTTGTCAGGCCAAGAAAAAGAGATACTAGGTCCATCTCCACCTTTGTCCCCAAGACCCTCTCTATTTCGCCTACCACGGTGCTCCAGTATGCTTGCGAGCTGTGACAGGACCAGAGACAATGAGTGAGAGTACCCTACTCATTTTACATTTGGGACATGTTGGAGATACTCCCACTTTAAATTTAGAGAGACTATCCAGGGCTAAGTGGACCCTGTGAAGAATCTTCAATTGCAAGGCATAGGTCCTATTGCAAATCAAGATCCTTCTTGCATTTTCCCTGATATCCTCCCATATCTCAGAGGAGATCTCAGTGCCCAGCTCCCTCTCCATACCTTACAAAATAGCTCGGTCTCGTCCAAGGGGTCCTCTTCCAACAGGTGGTAGAGATTGCTGACAGAAAATGTGTTCTTAGCACTAAGCTCCCTCTTCTCTGTATCAGATCTATAGTAATCAGTTAAAAGTGTAGTTTTTTTTAATGAAGTATCTATTTTGAAAAAAACAGCAGAGGAATCTACTAGGCAACTCGTATTTCCAAGCTACTAGTCAAAAGACATCAATGTGTCTCCCTCAAGTAACTCACCCAAGCAAGACACACCCCTAGCTGCCCATAGTTTAAACTCCGAGTCATCATCCCCTGTTGTAAACCCGGCGTACCAATTATGGGTGTAAGAAATAATGTTTTGGCAATATTGCCTTTTCTCTGCCACATTATCCTCCATGCTTTAACAGTATTAATAACTATTGTGTTATGACAATATTCCTTAACTGTCCTCATTTTGTTCAAGAAGAGTAAGCTAGAAAAGGGGCATCCTGCCCGAGAAGCTTCCATGACTAACCTTAGTGAAAGAGGGTTCCCATTGGCTCAGTCACTCATGTAAGATGATAATGAGCTTAACTGATAGTTTTTAATATCTGGGAGGTCCACTCCTCCCAATCTGTGGGGTAGCTGTAATTTAGTTAATTTAATAAGGGATTGTTAGCGATGCCAGATGAAAGAACTGAACCGGCCATTCAATCTCCTGAATGGTTGCCTAGTAAAGATCAAAAGGATTCGCATAGGGTAGGGGAGAATATTCATTTTAATGAGGGCTATCCGAGCTAACCAAGAAATTGGAAGCACCCCCCCCATCCTCAAAGTACTTGCTTGATTCTGTCAAACAAATGGGCAAAATTGGCATGAATTGGTCGATCAAAAACGGGAGTAATGCATTTACCTAAGTGAAGAAATCCCACCCCCGTGACCATTTAAAGGGGAATTGAGATTCATCCTCATAACCAGGTAATTTTGGGAGACTACCCATAGGCATGGCCTCTAATTTTGTGAAGTTGATCTTGTAACCCCAAAAACTGCCACATGAATGCATTGTATCAGATGAGTACCAAAAGTGTACGGTTTGACAAAAAGACAAGGACATCATCTGCATACAATATAATCTTATGTGATTTTGTCCCTACTTCTGGAGCAGATATATTGGAATTGTTACATATGGCCTCCACCAGCAGCTCAATCACCAATGTGAAAAGCAAGGGCGATAGGGGACAGCCCTGTCGACTGCCCCTAAAGATATTAAAATTGCTTGACTGCACACCTTTGGTGAGAACCACAGCCATAGGGTCACTATAAAGAACCTTTACACACCTGATAAAGACTTCAAAGCCAAACTGCTCTAAAGTATAAAAAAGGTGTGACCACTCAACCCAATCAAATGCCTCTGTGCATCTAGAGAGACCACTAATCCCTGTACTGATTGTTATTGACATGCTTGGATCATGTTGAGTAACTTCCTGACATTATTAGCTGATCTGCAGCCCTTGATAAAGCCCGCCTAGTCCTCCTTAATAATGGAAGGCAGTACAGTTTCTAGCCTTAATGCAGGAGGCTTAGACAGGATTTTGAAATCGACATTCAAAGGTGAGCCTACAGGAAGCACAATCCCCTAGGGCCTTCCCTTTTTTAAGGATAAGCGAGATATTAGCCTCTCTTAAAGATGGCAGAAGAAGGTCACAACTGCGTGAATTATTGAACATACTGAGCACTGGTCCTGACAGTATGTTTATAAATTCCTTATAAAATTCACTGGAAAGTCTGTCAGGACCAGGCTCCTTTCCACTCTGAAGCTGCCTCATGGCCTCCTGCACCTCTTCCTTTGACAACGGGACATTAAGGAAAGACTCTTATTCAGGGGTTACACCTGGGAGATCCAAGTTCTTGAAAAAGGACTCCATCCTAGCCTGCCCATCCTCACAGCTTTCAGACTGGTATAGTTCAGAGTAAAATCTCCGAAGAGCCGTGTTAATGCTTTTAGAATCACAGGTTAGGTTTTCAGCACCTTCCCTGATGGAGGTGATGGCTTGAGGGGTGCTGTTTTTCCTGGAAAAATACGCTAAGTATTTGCCTGGTTTACCACCATGCTCAAACAACCTCTATTTAGCAAAAATAAGCTCCTTCTTAGCTGTCTGTGTGAGCATGGAGTTCAGTACGGACCGAAGTGCTGTGATCCTCTGTAATTTAGCCGGAAAGAGTCGATCAAAGTATGCCTCCTCGGCTGCCTTCAACCATGTTTCGACCAAACGTTGCTGCTCACCCTTCTGTTTCTTACTGGCAGAATAGGAACTAACTAAAACCCTAGCATAGGCTTTAGCGGTTTCCCAGAGAATGGATGAATTACTGGCCAAGTCTGAATTAATGTCTAAGAAAGCCCTGAATTCATTGGAAAAGTATTTGATAAGCGTACTATCCTTAAGGATGAATGGATCCAATTGCTAGTGCCCCGAACCAACTATAATGTCCTTCCTCTTGACCATTAGGTACACTGGGGCATGATCAAAAATAGTGATATTGCCAATTGTACAGGATACCATCTGCCCAAGTGTGCTGCGGGAGTCAAAAAGAGATCAATCCTGGTATGACGTTTGTGCGGATTGTAAAAAAACATAAAATCCCTGCGTGTAGGGTAGAAACGCCTCCAGGCATCCACCAACCCTAGTTCAACACACAAATCCCTTAGTTGCTTAGATCATAAAGAAGATATCGGGGTGCCTTTGGGCAATCTGTCTACTGTAGGATCTATAAACAATTAAAACCCCCCCTCAGTGGTAACATGCTGAGATGCAAGGCTAATCAGTTTAGAGAATGCGTCTACCAGGTATTTAAGGGGGGGGGGAACAGTAAACATTTAAGATCCATATTCTTCTCCATTTATCAAGGCTTTAAGGATTATGAATCTCCCGTACATGTCTTTAATACACTCTAACAACTTAAATGGGAGATTCTTCCTAATAAGTATGGCTGTTAGTATTAACTAACTGCTCCTGATATTAAAGGATGAAAAATGAACCCGGTCATACCCATTTTGTTGCAATTTTAAATGTTCTCTACCATCTGCAATAAGGTGACATCCATCCTTTCCTTTTTAAGACTGGAGAGTACCTTTTTTTTCTTGACCAGCAAGTGGCTCCCCTTAATATTCCACGCACACCATTTACAGAGGAACCTCAATTATCCGAATATCAATTATCTGAATATCGGATTATCTAAAGGGGATCTCAAGGTCCCGATAGCAACATTACATCAAAGAGCTGTTTCAATAGACAATAGACAATCGATGCAGGAGTAGGCCATTCTGCCCTTCGAGCCAGCACCACTATTCATTATGATCACGGCTGATCATCCTCAATCAGTATCCTGTTCCTGCCTTATCCTCATAACTATTGATTCCACTATCCTTAAAAGCTCTATCGAACTCTTTCTTGAAAGTATCCAGAGACTTGGCCTCCACAGGCTTCTGGGGCAGAGCATTCCATACACCCACCACTCTCTGGGTGAAGAAGTTTCTCCTCAACTCTGTTCTAAGTGGCCTACCCCTTATTTTTAAACTGTGTCCTCTGGTTTGGGACTCACCCAGCAGCAGAAACATGCTTCCTGCCTCCAGAGTGTCCAATCCTTTAATAATCTTATATGTCTCAATCAGATCCCCTCTCAGCCTTCTAAACTCAAGCATATACAAGCCCAGTCGCTCTAATCTTTCAGCGTAAGATAGTCCCGCCATTCCAGGAATTGACCTTGTGAACCTACGCTGCATTCCCTCAATATGTCTTTCCTCAAATTTGGAGACCAAAACTGCGCACAATATTCCAGGTGTGGTCTCACCAGGGCCTGTACAGCTGCAGAAGGATCTCTTTGATTTTATACTCAATTCCTCTTGTTTCAACCCTGATCACATCTTTGGTTACAGGTACAAGATTAAAAACGAACTCAGCTCACTGAAATGCTGCCGAGATCAGTCCAGGCACCATCTCCAAACGATTGACCTTCCACCCTCACTCTCTCCCCCCACACTTTCCCTGGAGTTCTACATAGGGGTGTACCCTAAACCCCGCTTCCCCAGATAATCTCTTCAACATTGTCATGTACAGGGCAGAGGTGGAACCAGTCAAAAAGTTGCGGTAAAACGTTGTGTGCATGTGTGTGTGTGCATGTGTGCGTGCGCTAATTGGAGACTTAACCCACAAAGGCAGCAGCAGTCTTACAACTGGTGTTCAGTCCGGCTGACCCGGGGGGTACGGGGGAAGGGGGGGTG
>NC_057734.1:12551910-12576466 GCF_004010195.1 Chiloscyllium plagiosum
GGCGGACAGGGGGGGCTGGGTCTCACACACAGCGTACTGCTGCCTAGTCTCTTGCACGGGGAGCAGACTTCACAGAAAGCTCCGAGTTCCAGAGGAAATCAATTAACCGAATAATCAATTATCCGAACGAAATAGTACCCTCCCATCTTGTTTGAATAATCGAGGTTCCTCTGTAAACATATCCTTAGCCATAACATTCTGTAGCAACATTTAGACTCCAGAGAGGAAGAACTTGAATTACAAATCGCTGAGCCTCAATGAAAGCTACAACTAACAAACCTACAAATCATTCAAAAACTATGTACATCAAAAACCATAAAAAAACACACACATAAAGCGCCAATGGCACTGATTAGGGGAATTGTCTCCCCCCCCCGCCCCCACTCAAAGGGGGCAACTACACACCCCAAAACCTTTCTAGCCATCCCACCCACCCTCTTGACTCCTCCTAGCTGGGGTCACACCACAAACACCACAAAGGTCTGTCCATCCCAAACATAATTTAACACAACTTATTACCAACATTAAGGAGACCCCAACAAGACCTCCCTTAAGAAGGACAAACCTGAACAACGGTATTATCTGTACTTATTCAATGGTCCAGTTTAAGTTAGTGTGTCCACAGAGTTCCTCACTTTCTCTGGTCAGTCAAATAAGTGTTCGGATCCATTAAAGGTAAGCCGAAGCACCACTGGGTATCTTAGAGAGGACTGGATCCCGAGTTCTCTCAGCCATCGTAGGATTTCTTTTCCCTGATCATTGCCGCCGAGAATACTTGAAAAAACATGACCCTGGAGCCCTCGCAAACCAAATCCCTCGGACCTTTCCTAGGGCCCTGGAAGCTTCCATGACTCTCAGTTTGTCTTTATAATGATGGAATCGCACCAGAATAAGGCGAGGGTGTTGGTCTCCGCACTGTTACCTGGTGAGCTCTTTCAATCTTTCAATCTTTCAACCTGGTGAGCTCCTCCAAGCTAAGGAATTCTGGTAACCGCTTCTTAAAAAAATTCCACTGGCCGCTCACCTTCCTTTTCTTCTGGCAGACCAATAACACGAAGATTCTTCCTCCTGCCTCTGTTCTCAAGATTATGAACCAGATCAATTAAACCATGGACCTGCATTTCCAGGGCTCAAATCCAGCTCTTGGATGAATCACTCTCGGCTTCCACCACTGTGACTCAGTGTTTGACCTCATTCTTTCTTTTCCCAAGGTCTCCCAGCTGCTGTTCATGCTTTTGGAGGATAACAGAGATCGGGGCCAGCTTTTTGTTGATCTGCCTCCCCAGCACCTTGTGAGATTTGGTGAGCTCTGCAACCAAGGCTTGTTGAGTAAGCAGGCCTGCCACGTTGGTGGATTGGCCTCGGGGGTGGGGGGCTCTCTCCTTTCTTCGGCATTTCCCAGCAGCAAAAACAAAGGTAAGTAAAATTTTTAAATTCTGTGTTTTGTTGGTCAAAATGACTTGACTGGGGTGGGCTTTAGCTCTGTCCTGCTGGTGTTGTAGCACAAAGCCGAGCAATGCGATCCTCCTAGATTGCCACCATCTTGGATCCCTCTATGATGGGCAATTTAATCAACACTTATCTGGACTTTTGATCTTCAGAAGTCTGTTTTCCCTGTCTATATTTTTCATTTCATAACACTGTATGTCAAACCATCTGACTGTGTGTGTTTGCAATTTTAAAGGGGTATAATTTAAGTTGCATAGTAATCCTGTCTTTTTTCTGCCATTTGTTAAAGTTAAGTGCATTTACATAAATAGTTATCTTCTGTTAATGACAAAACCTGGTTTGCATTGCCTTTGTCACGAATAGCAATCAGTTAGGCAAATTTGTCTTACAGGCCTAATTAGGTATTCATACATTTGTGAGAGCTTGTGGAACAATGGGGCACAATTATTGGCACACTCTTCCCACTTAAGATGGAAAGGTAAAGCAAGGTAAAGAAAAAGCAATGTATTGTGTGAGATTCTATGGATGAGAAACAGTCCTTCTGTAAAACATGTGTGACTGTGGAAATTCTATTTTGACCTTGCCAAATGACCAACTCAAATACACAATTCCTTACAGTCATGTACATATTTGCATTCATATTGTGTTAGATGCAAAATAGCACAAGAAAAATGTATTTCCTTCAAATGTGGCTTTCCTACCTGTTTAAGAGATCCAGGCGTCCATACCAATTTGTACATCATGTATATTGGAATCCATATGAAGGATGAAGCTCCAATCAGGTATCCGACTGTTATACTCCAGTCTGGATAATCGTAACCAAATAGACTGAGCGGGGGCTGATACACAAGTGAGCTCACTGTAATAAACTGCAAAGAAATTAGAAAATGGAAATCTTAAGCCTTAATCTAATAAAGAATGCCTTTTTTTGCTTACATGAGGATGGATACTTAGTGTTTTCCTGTTTTGTCCTTTTTTAATGTAATTTAAGGCCACTTCTCTTTCTCACAAATAATCAGATGCATATTCCTAGAATTGCAACAATTACACTCTTACATTCATCACAAGATAACTGACCCACTGAGAACAAAGTGGGATTTCATTCTGAAAGGAATGGACATTATATTCAATTAAGAAACTGTTACATGCTCCGAACTGGCACTATACTGACTTCGAGGATAATGTGATTCCATTCTGGTGCTGGAAAATTGAAGGAAGGCTGTATGAGGGAATGAGGATAAGAAATCTGTGAGAATGGGCAACGCTTTTTAATCCACAATGTTTTAAAGTTAAAAGCACCTACTTCTCCATGAGACTTTGCAAACAGCAATCTGACCTCAAGGATCAGAAAGGTTGGTCATTCTCACTGTTAGTCGAGAGTGTGGTGTTGGAAAAGCACAGCAGGTCAAGCAGCATCCGAGGAGCAGGAGAATCGACATTTTGGGCATAAGCCTTATTCCTGATGCTGCCTGCCCTGCTGTGCTTTTCCAGCACCACACTCTCGACTCTGATCTCCAGTGTCTGCAGTCCTCACTTTCCCCATTCTCACTGTTAAAAGATACTGCAATGATATAAAGGGGCTAAGCAGCTGTTAGCTTGAAGCTCCAGTGCAGCAGTTGCTACCTTGAATTTCACAACTCCAAACTTTTGTTGGGATTGTGTCTTCAGTTTGGAAAGCCCTGTTTCAGAATCTCAGAGTCGTATCCCTATCCTGAGCCTGCTGCCTAATAACACACCTGCAACAAGTTCAGTGCAAGGACTGCAGCACTTCATGAACAAGGCTCATCACCACATTCTTAACAACAATTAGTGATTCACAATAAATATTGGCAATGTCCATATCTAAAGAAAGAATTTTTAAAATTATCCTGTGCTGCCTCAGCTCCTCTTCAATTACATGTTAGCCAGCATATACCCAGTAAACTCAAACTGCCTACAGGAGCCGCCTTTATATTGATCTCTTTTGAAAACAACCATACTTTCACAAGTAGGTTATTTTGAATATGGATACAAGCTTTTATTTGTATTACATTGGAAGTTGCATTGTGTAATATTACTGGCCAAATATTCATATTCCCATCAAATTCCTTTGTCTGTTATTTTAACCTTTTTAGGATAGATACTATAACTCATTTTAAATAAGAAAAACATTAATTTAATAGTTTACAACAAAGATTTCCAGCTTATATTTTATGATGAAACTGGGCAGAATTTTCCCATTTGCAGTTGTGTTTTGTTAATTGAGATGCATGGCACCCAGTGGACCATGGCTCAGAATTACTTTTCTCACATAATCTTCATTAACTCTTCATTCATTTTCAATCAAGCTCTTGAGTGCTTTCCTCAGGGAATCATTCAGCCTGAAAGATGGATGTGCTCACCACAGTAAATGGATCTTCCGGCTATTGTGCCTCCAATTCCATTTTAAAGTCCAACTGCACACCACTTTAGAGACTGCAAGCCAGGAACAACACACACTATGGACTTCAGCCTCAACATAACAACACAGCCTAGAGAAATGGAAAGCTCACTTCCTACGTGGTAGACAGGGACCTGGTGATGTTGGCGGGTGGGGGGAGGGAGATGTTGAGCACAGCAGTTTGTTTGCTTCCAGCTAACTACCACAGGAGTCCATGTCACCAGACTAAGAGACTCTGGACACAAATTGCAGCCCAGTGGTGTGTCTAAGGTAAAGAAGAGTGCCCACCAGTACAAGAAGAAGGTCAATGATCTTCTGTGCTAGGTAAGTGTATGTGCCTCAGTCTTTTCACTACTACCTCATATTCATAGGGCCATCACTCATTTTAAATTTGCTTTCAGTATTACACGCATCCTGCTCACTCACTGGCTCTTAGTCACTTTATCCTCTCAAACCATTAACCCTTCCTGCCCTCTGCAATTCTTATTCGCTGACTGGGAATACCTTACCAGTTATCTGCCTCCTGTATCACTGCATACTGCTCTTCAATCCAAGTCCATCATACTGAGTTGCTCCCCTTGTCTGGTAAGACCAAGTGCCTGATTGACTGTGGACTGGAACAGGATGAGCCCTTTGACTGACCATGGCATTATCCTTTGACTGACTGTAGTCCCCCTTCACCCTATCTAAAAACTGCTCCCCTACTTTCATACATGGCCTCTTTCTTAGAGCACATGCAATGTGTTTGCAATTTAAACTGCTGGCACATGCTGCAGTGCCACATACTTGATTATTCAGTGCTGTCAATCATCCAAGCTGTCTGCTTCTCCCTCTCCCATACAAAACAATTCCAGCCACAAAGTGGGCAGCCTATATATCATTGTTGAAGTTCTTCAGTGTGCACAAAGAAAGCAATGTGAAATATACAGACATTTGGCAGCTTCCAAGTAAGGGCAAACTAAGGAGCACTGGGAAAGCAAGTTATGAGCTGTAAGGTATAGCTATAATGTTGCCGCATCCCTGCACACAAAACAATCTGACACCTGCAAATTACAGGTGTCCCTGAACTCCAAAGCAAATTATTGCAATGTTTGTGGTCTGAGAGCAGGCATGAAATGGGTGAAGCTTTCTGAAGCTGACTAGCATGAATGGAGGGTCAAGGAGGAAGATGGCCATGGCGCATGCAGGGCTGTTGTGAAGATGCATAATGGCCAAGAAAGGAATTCAGTATGTGGCAGCCACTTGGTATTCTCTCTGATTTACCTTGGGGATTTGTGCCATTTGGTTTCTTGGTGAAGTTACTTGAAAGTAGCCATAAGGCAAATTAGGATTTTAATGAGTTGCAAATGTGTAGAAATAAGGTAGTCATCATTCAATGGTGGGATTCTGAAATTGCTATTTACCTTCAGGTGAAAACATGGATACTTTTTCTCAGTGCAAGAATCTAATTTTTCCTTTCTTACCATATTTTCCCACCTTTTTTTTAGATTTTTTTAGATTACATTACAGTGTGGAAACAGGCCCTTCGGCCCAACAAGTCCACACCGACCCACTGAAGCGCAACCCACCCATACCCCTACATTTACCCCTTACCTAACACTACGGGCAATTTAGCATGGCCAATTCACCTGACCTGCACATCTTTGGACTGTGCGAGGAAACCGGAGCACCCGGAGGAAACCCACGCAGACACGGGGAGAATGTGCAAACTCAACACAGTCAGTCGCCTGAGGTGGGAATTGAACCCGGCTCTCTGGCGCTGTGAGGCAGCAGTGCTAACCACTGTGCCACCGTGCCGCTTTCTCTCCATTACTCACACAACATGTGGACTGTACCACATTATTTTTCAAAATGAAAATTGGAGAAAGCTTTACCATTGTCTGGGCATTGAGACACAAGACAGCTATTCAAACCATTACTGTAATGCTGGAGAAGGTACACCACTAATCCCTCATGCCAAAGGACTGAATTATGCAGAACGACTGAGAAAATGTAGGATTTTCATCTGTGAAAGGAAGAAACTGAAGTGGAATCTCATCAAAATGTATAACTTGGTGGAGAATAACAAAATTCTGAACACAGCTTCAAATTTAACATTGTAAGTCAAAGGTATAAGATACATTTAGGACTGATATTTGGCACTCACACAAAATGAGCTAGCGATTAAGTTACTTCAGGGTAAAAATTGACTGCAATGTAATCTGACAAATATGAGTTTCTATTTAATTTTACATAGTTTTAACAACAAGGATAAAAATCCACGCTACTGTTTTACTGGATTCAAAATCAAAACCTTTTGCTAAGGCTACAAGAAAGAGAAAAAGAACGTTGACCAGAAATGAACCATTCTCAAGACCCAGGTGATGTGTTTCATTTCTCATTAGCATTTCTGCCAGTGTTGCATTAATTATTATTGATTGACATTTCGTATTCAAAGGTAAAAAGACTATGTGCAAAGAGTCTATTAGTCAGCAATTCTGGAAGAGACAATTCAGGCCCCCTCAATACTTGTAACTCATTTTCTACCTCTTACTTTGAAAGATGCACTTCAACCACAGCCCATTCACCAATGAATGAGAAGGTTCAGTGCCAGATGATCAAAGGAATTATCATGTGCCCAGAAATTAAAGCAGTGGCTTTATGAAATGAATGCATTAACCTCTTGCAGATTTGATTTGATTTATTACTGTCACATGCACTGAGGTACATGCTTTACAGGCAGATTTATTCCAATTTTTAGAATATTTATTCTTAGCATGTGTGTTTGCCTTGAACAGAGTGTTTTAATTGATGCAGAAATGCTTATGTTAATTCCTGTAACATAAGTAAATGTTTGTGGAAATCATTATATTGAAGTATCCAACAGATATTTATTGGAAATAACTATTATGTACAAACTTTACATTCCTCGGGCACATAATTATCTGCAATATTATTAAGCCATTAGTTTGCAACAGAGAAGCATGTTTTCAGTCAAGAATTATATTTCAAGTGAACCCTGGGTAAGATGGAAAATGAGACCTTTAGACCCTCAGGTCACATGCTATAATACATTGATGATATAATAAACAAGTCTCTTAAAGGTACACTGACATACTGACTGAGAGATTTAACACAACAGGCATCATTGGCAAAGACAGCATTATTTATTATTGCGACTTGCACTGGAAAGGAAGTAATGAGATTTCTTCTTGAACAATTTGATGAAACTTAGCTGATGCTTGTCAATTGAATGGGTAGTTAATAATCAGCCATGCTAGATTGGGATGAGAATCAAATAGAGGCCAAGCCAAGTAAGAAAGCTTGCACATTTATGAAGCGGTTAAACAATCTGCAATGTCAGGGTGGCTTTTACTGATAACAGGTTTTAGAAAATGTAGTTTAGGTTCTAAAAATACCAGGGTAGATGTTGAATTATGTTCTCTGTAATACTTGTCTTGACTTCTTAATAACGTAACCACTACACTATCATAACCATAATATTCTTGAAAAAGTAATGAGTTTCGTATGTTTTCTATGAATCTTCACTTCAGTACACAGAGGAACCTCAATTATCTGGCATTCGATTATCTGAATATTGGATTATCTGGCAAGATTGCAAGGTCCCAATGCTAAGCTATTTGATAGGTAAAAACAATGACTGCAGTTGCTGGAAACCAGAGTCTAGATTAGAGTGGTGCTGGAAAAGCACAGCAGGTCAGGCAGCATCCGAGGAGCAGGAAAATCGACTTTTCGGGCAAAAGCCCTTGATGAAGGGCTTTTGCCCGAAACGTCGATTTTACTGCTCCTCGGATGCTGCCTGAACTGCTGTGCTTTTCCAGCACCACTCTAATCTAGACTCAGCTATTTGATTATCTGGAATTCAATTAACCAAATGAAATACTGCCCACCCGGTTCCTTCGGATAATCGAGGTACCTCTGTAATAATTTATCTGCAAATAAGTTTGGAATTATAGTTTAGCTGTTATAACTCTAACATCCAAGATGATTGGAGACATAAATGGTCATTCGGCAGCTCGCTGTGATCAGGGAGACTGCCATAATCCAACTGTGCAGCTGCAAATCGAAACTTTTGACTATGACAGGGATGTTGGGGTGAGGTGCACTCAGAAACACAGTCTTGACTCTGGTACCATTTCCAGAAAAGTGTTTTTACATATAATGAAAGGACCTGTGCCATTTAAAATGGCCCTGGGATTCTGCTTCATTGGGACCAGAGCTTTCTGTGTGGCACTTTGCACATTGTAATCATTTTCCAATCCATAAATCAATTAATTGTGGAATCCGGGTCTACCAGGAATATGTACATATGTAACCATAAGGTACAGGTTCATTCTGTGTTGATACTAAAGAAGTTGGAACTCTCACTCCTGAAAACAGTACACAAGGAAATTTAAGAAATGCACACATCTCCAGGAGAGTCTTTTATTTTGGGGTAAGGGCAGAACCAAGGCCTGCTGCAAATTCTAGTTTCCCCCATTCAATCCCACATATGTCTAATACCTTTGGATCACTTTCAACAGTCCATAAATTTAGGATCTATCCTTTGCGTCAATTTTGTGAAACTATTAATAATGTGGAAGCGGTCTGACCTGGATTGATTAATACAATATAAGAAATACTACAGGAGGAATAGTCAGGTCAGTGTGGATACCTCCTTGTGACATACAAACCAATAAATTGCTTAAGGCTGGTTACTCACAGCTAGGAAGGCAGGACTGATCCCCACCCAACAAACCCTCCAAAACAGTCCTGGTGAGAGACCCAACATTGTCTGGATATCACTGCAGAATCGTTGGACACCTGCACATAAATCAAGGACAGAAAATGGGACAATTTCAGAGCTGGTCAAAATGCTGACAGTATAATCTTGAAACACTCTGTTCAATACTATTTGTTGGTGTATATTTAAGCAACGGTAATGCGCTTTATATACTTTAATGCTATAAATATTATGCCCTATATATGCTTTAATGCTTTAATAAATTTGTTGTATGCATGTATCTCAGTAGATGTTTGGGTTCATCCTCCAATGTAAATGATATGTGTTATATATGAAAGCATGCCAAATCATTTGACATAAAAGCTATTTGACATAAAATGAACACTTACTTACCGACACCTGGATTTCTGTCCCACTAGAATTTAGAATCCAATAACCCTGTAAATGGAATTCCAAATCTTCCACAGCACTGAGACTAGAAGGTATTCAAACACCAGTATCCTCAGGTACCTTACTGGAGTGGCTATTTCTTCTTATATGAACCAAGTAAAGAATGTCGAAAGGCTACTCAACTGTGACAGGCATTATGGTTAAATACTATCCCATTTTAACAAATGCACCCATCTACATTTCCAGCAAGTGATTTCTAGACAGTGATTAGCAGTGGTAACTCCAGCTGAATTTTCCATTCTGTAACCTACATTGAGGACTTCTGAACATCCTTATTATCATCCAATCTAAAACCAACTAACTCAGCACAAAGTGTGATCAATTCATACATCAGCAGATCTGTACTTCAATTATTCATACATATTAGCATTTTTTTAAGAAATTGTTGGTCAAAATGATTACATTGAAACTAAGCTGATGTCCTTAATTGCTAAAGGGATTGAATTTAAAAGCAAGGAGGTTATGTTGCAGCTGTACTGGTTGCTGGTGAGGCCACACCTGGAGTACTGTGTGCAGTGTTGGTCTCCTTACTTGAGAAAGGATGTACTGGCTCTGGAAGGGGTGCAGAGGAGGTTCACTAGGTTGTTTCCAGAGTTGAGGGGGTTGGCTTATGAGGAGAGATTGAGTAGACTGGGATTATATTCATTGGAATTTAGAAGAATGAGGAGGGCTCGTATAGAAACATATAAAATTATGAAGGGAATATATAAGATAGAGGTAGAGAGGACATTTCCATTGGCGGGTGAAACTAGAACAAGAGGGCGAAGTCTCCAAATTAGGAGGAGCAGATTTAGGACTGAATTGAGTAGGAACTTCTTCACCCAAAGGGATGTGAATCCATGGAATTCCCTGCCCAGTGAAGTAGTTGAGGCTTCCTCAGTAAATGTTTTTAAAGCTAAGATAGATACTTTTTTGAAAAGTAAAGGAATTAAGGGTTATGGAGAGTGGGCCAATAAATAGAGCTGAGGCCGTGGAAAGATCAGCTATGATTATATTGAATGTTGGATTGGGCTCCAAGGGCCAGAAGGCCTACTCTTGCTCCTAGTTCTTATGTTCAAGATCTTGTGAAAATAAACCACTTACATTTAATTTGATGCTTCATGTTACCAAACACATCCTGTTTTGTAATTAAGTTCCTCGACTTTAGAGTATAAGTGAGTGAGCAAAAAGTATAATGTGTGAAATTTCCCATATTAGCAGAAAGAATAATAAAGCATTTCATTCAAATGGTGAGAGATTTTAAAGCTCTCAAATGAAGAAGGATCTGGGTGTCCTATTGTATAAATTACTGAGGTTAGTAAGCAGGTGTAACAAGTCATTAGGAAAGCTAATATAATGTTATCATTTACTGAAGGAGGATTGAATACATAAATATGGAGATTATGCTTCAGTTACACTGGCCATTCATGAGAGTATTGCGTACAGTATGGTTTCCCTATTTAAGAAAGGAATATGTTGGAAGCTGAAGGTATAGTAGATTAATAACTAGAAGGGGCAGGTTGTCTTATGAGGCATGTCTGAAGAGGCTAGGCTTTTATCCTCCGGAGTCTAGAAGAGTAAAAGGTTGAAACATATAAGATCCTGAGAGGTCTTGACAGGCCAGATATAGAAAGGATGTTTTCTCTTGTCACATATCTAGAACAAGGGCTTACAATTTAAAGCAAAGGGTCATCCATTTAAGATAGAGATAGAGAGAAATTTCTTCTCACAAAGGATCGTGAATCTTTGGAATTCTCTTCCTGAAAATGTTGTGAAAGCAAAGTCTCATGAATGGTTTGAAGGCAGAAGTAGATCGATTCTTGATAAGCAAGGGGGTGAAAGGTTCTTTTGGGTAGCTGGGAATATGAAGTAATCAAATTGACCACTATGCTGTTGAGTGGCAGAGCAGGCTCAAGAGGCTGAGTGGCTTATTCCTGCTTGTAATGTGTATGTTTGTCTTTCTCTTTAAATAGTTATGTGTTCCCTCTTGCCCTTCAGGTTACACTGTCTTTGTTTTTCTTTTATGTTCAGAGGTCTTTAAACATTGGGTTGCAGCCATTGTCTGGATGTGAAACAGGCTCAGCAGAAACCAGTTTAGTAATTGAATGTCATGTACCTTATCTGTGCAGGTGTTGGCTCAATGAAAAATATAGCAGCTCCATTCTTTGGTCATAATGGTGGCCACTATAATGGGTGTTAAATCACTTGCCCATGTCAGTTAGAGGCGTTAACATTTGTTGAAGCACCCATATGCCAAACACACTGTCTTCAATGGGACTTGCTTTGCTCAGATTTTCTGGGCACCCATATAGCTGCTGCCAATGAAGGTAAATATGTTTCTAACATTTTAATTGTGGACTAGAATATTCTTTTCAACTCCACATTAAAACTCTCCCTACTGTTGTCCTCCCTGTTCCAAGACTTACAAAAGTGCTGTAATTTAATTTTCCCATTGCACACCCCAAATATTCTAATGACGCCTGGAAACCAATTTGTAATGACTGTTCTTATGCTAGATTTCCCATTTTTAATTATCCAAACAGAGGAATTGATCTGATGGTGGATCTCTTACCATAAAACCAAGACACTGCAATGGATTCTAATAATACCACAGCGATAAGACAGGAACCTGATCCAAAGTCTTCCATCAGTTTGACAACATATGCCCCTCCCTGAAAAATTCAATTGTGTTTCAAATCAGGCTGGGGTTAACATTACAAAAATGTAAAATACAATTCATTAATACACTGGAACTTTAAATCTGAGACAAAACCTTGGCCATGGAGTTTCAAGGAATGAGAGAGACCTTATTGAAATATATGATCCTTAAGGGCTTGACAGAGTAAACTCAGACATGTTGTTTCTCTTTGTGTGAGAGCCTAGGACAAGAGTGCATAATCTCAGAGTAAGGGGCTGCCTATTTAAGACAGAGATGGGGTATGATTTTTCTTCTCTCAGAGGGGAATGAATTTGTGGAATTTTTTACCACAAGTGAACGGTTGAGGCCAGGTCATTAAGTAGAATCAAGGCTGAGATAGAGAGATTTCTAATCTTTAAAGGTATTGAGGGCTATGAGAAAAAGGTAGGAACATTACCAGATCAGCTATGATCTCATATAATGGTGGAGCAGACTCTATGGGTGAAATTGCTACTTCTGCTCCTACATCTTATTGTCATATGGCAACTTTGGAATGAATTTTCCACTGGTTTTAAATGGTCTGTGTAGAAAAGTTTCAATCTATACCAACTCAGTTCATAATTGGCATAATTATAATTGTGCATAACTCTGCTCTCAAAAAGCCTATTAAAACAACTGGCCTTGTTCAGTGTCACATTTTATGGGGATGGTAGGGATTTATGCACTTTATCATGGAAGGTATAGTAACTTTACTTTGCACTTATTTAGTGTTGTACCTGACCTGACAGTGTGTTAACATCACAGGGTAAATGGTACAAGGTGACCACAAGATGCCCATCAGTCCTGGCTGGAGCTGATCCATTGTCAGGACTGGGCCTCCACAGTACAGAGAAGACCAATAAAACAGTGAGCCTGGGGTAGTGGAGCCAGGTTTTGAGGTGGCTGCAGGAGCTCCTTCAGGTTTCAAGAAAAATGCAGAAACTTATCAAGAGGCTTCCTTTTGTCTAGGTCCCTAGTGAATATTGATCAGAGTGCTCAGTGCAAATTTCGCATAGAATAATTATAGAATAACATTGCAAAGAAAGAGTCATTCGGCAGATTGAGTTCATGCCAGTCTTTGCCAGCTTTTTCTATAGCACTGATTCTTTTCCTTCAAATATTTATCCAGTTCCCTCAAAGCTTTGTCCAATTTCACAGATTTAAGGTTTTGGAGATGAGTCAGAGTATGAAATAACTTATAGGATTGCAAAAAATCTCAGCTGCATATCCACGGAGATACAATAAAGAGGAACAGAAATTAAGTGTGCTGTATCTGAGCTTAGAAGAATTAAGATAAAAGGCTTATTAAGAACATAATAAATAAAAGCAGGAATGTACACCACACTATCCTTAAAAATCAAAAGAACTGCAAATGCTGTAAATCAGAAACAAAAGTAGAAATTAATGGGAACGCTCAGCAAACCTGGCGGCATCTATGGAGAGAAACCAGAGTTAATGTCTTAGATGTTGACTCTGGTTTCTCTCCACAGATGCTGCCAGACCTGCTGAGCTTTTCCAGCAGTTTCTATTTCACCACTCAATATAATCATGGCTGGCCTCAACTCCACTTTCCCACTCATATCCCTTAATCCCTCCAGACATCAAAAGCCTGTCTATCTCAGCCATAAATATAACAACAAAGAAGTATTCACAACCTTCTGAGGTATCACTTCCAAAGATTCACAACCATCTGTGAAGACTTTTCTCCACATGTGAGTCTTAATTGCTTAACCCCTTATCCTGAATTGGTGCCCCTTCAAACTAGATTTCCCAGCCTTGAGAAACAACCTCTCCCTGCATACCCTGTCAAGCACCTTCAGAACCTTGTATCTTTCAATTAGATCAGGCTTCATTCTTCTAAACTCCAAAGAAAATTTCACTCAGCCTGTCACCATTGTGCAGCTATCTGATCCCAGGAATTAATCCAGTAAACCTTCATGGTACCACCTGCAATGGATGTATATTTTCCATTTTTGAGCAGTTAACCAGGAGTGGTCTCATAAAAGCTCAAAAGACTTCCTCATTCTTACAATTCCCTTACAATAAAGGCCAACATGACTTAAGATACCATAATGTTAAATAACATTGAACCATTTAATTAATCCATTGTAATAGCTGGAAGAGATTTATATTCAGGATATCTGAGTTCAATTTCTGTATTTTGCATCTCAGTTCATTCTATCAGACTAACCTATTACTGCTAGCCTTCGCTAGGTGCAACAATGTAATTTACAAATGTGTATCCATCAAGCAATTATCTAGCTTCTTCCCAGCTGCTTACTTAATTTACAATCTCCCACATAATTCCGTAATTACTTCTGAAGTTCCTGGCAAAGAGAGTTCATAGTTTTGTTCACACTACTGTGGGATGAAACTAAACAGAGAGTCGTGAGAAAAATTATCGGAGACAGAATCATTGAGGAATGTTCATGTTTGGTACTTTTTATGCAGCCATTAAACTACACATAGTTAGGTGATGAGGAACTGATCACCTGCCCCTTCTCTCTCAAACTAAAAGGCAGGAAGAGAAGTAAAATTAATTACTTAATCTTCATGACTAAAATCACATGCATTATTTTCACCACTGCCCTCTTCTAAATAATCATTCTTCATGTGAGAATCTTGATAGTTGACAGTAGAAAAGGGAACCATTGCCAGTCCTTATTCAGTATCCATACACGCAGGCTTGCCAGTTAGAGATATATTGATGAGAAGTGGGAAAACCTGGTTCATTTTCCGTTCATGCGTCTTTATAGTGATTTATGGCTTACCAAGGAGCTGTAGTCCCAGCAACGCAAGAAGTTGCAGTGTCCAGAACTGCGACTGCAAGCAATCTTGGAGGCCAAGGCCAGGGGATGTACTCAGTAGGAGGGTGTGGTGAGGTGTGGGGTGGTGGTGAGGTGAGCAATGAATGGGGCATTGGGAGATGGGGGGAGTTTAACACAGTTTTTGAGGCTGCTGGCATAGAGACTGGGGTTGAGGGGAAGGAACACCCATTGGGCTCAGACTTTCTCGGATTGAGACAAAGGGGTCCAATATTGAAAGGAGACGGTGATGGAGGTGTCTCTACACCCTCCCTCCACCTCCAGCCCGAGTTCTGAACAGAGTCATTCTCAGAACTTCTCTCAGCAAACTAAAGATTAAAACCAGGCAGGAAATAGTCTAGTCTGTAATCAGCTACTTAATAGCCTCAACTGGGATGAAGCCAGGCTGGCTGGCTGACCTAGGTTTTGCCTGAAACAATATAAAATTGTGGAGAAGCTGGGGTAGACAGGAGCCTAGTGGGAAGGCTATCTGAGAGAATTTTCCAGGCTCCCCTGCTGGCAGATGGACATACACAGCATGAGGTGAACAAGTTAACTGCTATTTATCATAATGTTGTTTATGAAACCCTGATGGCCACACCTTATTTCCATAGATAAGAGCAGCTACACTTGAAAAGGGATATCACAAGAATGTGGCATGACATTATAACTGCCTTTTCAAGTTTGTTGTTTTGTCACCGCCCACACCCCCACACTTTCCTTCCATCGCTGAGAGTCCAGTCACCATAGTCATACCAAGCCATAGGGCTGCTCTCTCATTACAGAGAGATGACTGGTGATGAGTTAACCTGAGGTCCATTACACCTCAGATGAGGGGAGAGGTTGAGAAGGAGAGTTCTTCATGGTGGCCTTAGCTGGCATTGGGAATAAAACCACACTTGTAGCATGACACTGCTTCGCAAACCAACTGTCCAGCTAGCTAAGCTAAAGCGACCCCCTGAGTTCACAAATGCATTCTCTCTTTTCATCCATCAGATTTTTTTTTTAATTCAATGACTAACATCAGTTGATTTTTTAAAACTTATATTTTTAGACAATCAAAAAGCAAACAACGTAAGATATTTCCATTGACAACTGTACTTACATTTGTAAGAGTGCTGAGTGAGCCCATAAAGCACACAACAACCAATCCCAACACAAATAGTTCCCTTCTTTTAGCAAACAGATGAGGATATTCATCTATCACAGCTGTAATGATAGACTCCAGACCTCCATACTGTTGATGAGAAAATGACAATGAATCACTGTGTCTGCTTTGCCCCAAAAAAAAATACATTGATCCCTCTCCACACGAAGAGGAACACAAAAACAAAGCAATATACTCAGCAACACTTCGGTATCTGGAAGACTCCCCTAGTTTACAGGAATATTACTTTCAAAAGGACAGAAACATGAAAATTGACAAGCAATAGAATTAACAAAATTGGAAGGTCTCCTTGTTTTCTCCCTGAATCTAAACACTTTCATGTATTTGAAAAAGGTAAAGTGATGATACTAACGTCTAGAGTGCCCAGAACTTTGATTGGATTGGTCATTAGGTTTGAGACCTGTTCACTGTTCAATGTGATGATTACCCCAAAATTCAGTTCCCAATCTATCATCACTGCTCAGATGTTGTATGTGAAGCTCAATATTCAAATTCAGGACATAATGTAACTGAAGTGGCTCATCACACATGCTGCATTCTTTAGACAATCTTATAGTTTGCCACCACATTGAGTATTTCAAAAATAATACAAAGATTAAATATTATTTAAGCAATTAGGCTTTTGAAACAGGTAGCTCAGGGAGAAACAGATCATGGTACAATTTGTTAAAGCTCAGATCTAAATTAGATGCTGAAAGGTCCTGTTTATAAAGAATTGTTGATCTCTGGAATGAGATGTTGGTAGGCATTCAAAAAAAGGAGTTGAATAAATACCAGCGAGTTATTGTGTTCTGGAATTTGCTTGGTTGCCTTAGGGGCTTGGAAGGTTTCCCAAGTTTTTGTTCCCTGAACTGACCTTTTCTTTGCTGTAACTCATATGAGATTGTCCACCTATGAAGGAAATGATGAGGGCAGGGCTTGATGGGGATGCTTATGTTTGCAGAAATTGCTTCATGCCAGAAATCGGATAAGCTTGATGGATTATCTGCTTCTTTTTTACAGGTCCTGCCTTACTGAGTGAGTCTCTGCTTCAGGTAGGGATCTTCATGAAGATCTTCTTCTCCCCTCACCTCCAATTATTCGACAATGATTGCTTGCTGTTTCCTGGACATTGGCTACACTCAAGGCCCTGCGCCCAGATGGTCATTCTTCCATGCCTGGTGAGTCAACAGACTATTAAATTATAGGCCACACAATAGCCAAGTCTGACTTCTACACAAGGCATTGGGAGAATGCCACAGTCAATGCTGTAGGTATTAGATACTAATAAATTTTAGAATCTTTATGGTGCCATTGATGATGTGTTAATTATTATCACCATAAACATTCATTAAAAATGGCTCCTGTGTGGATTTTATGCATTTTCTAGCAAATGATCTTGAAAGCAACCAATTTACTTGATCTGTTAGAATCAAACACCACAACAAGTGACAAGACTACATTTGGTAACAAAGATATTTCTTATGATTAACCTTTGTTGTAGTTAACACGGAATCCAAAAACAGATTCCATCTGAAATACTAATTCTTCAATTAGAATTTAATTTCTTCCAATTGAAACCCTCAAGCTGTAGTTCTTTTAAATTGATTTAACTAAACATTTATACTCACTGTGCTATCCAGGCCTAGAGTTATCACCATGAGAAAAAAAAGGATTGCCCAGAAGGGGGAGCCATCCATGTTAGCGATGGCCTCTGGATACGTTATAAACAGGAGGCCGGATCCTGCAAACCCAAAAAGAGGAGATAGTCTTTAAAAAGAGATACAAATCCATAATTATAAGTTTGTAATGTTTTGGGACTGTCCCTTTAAGTTAGGATAAAATGGAAGAATAAGGAGTGTAATGTGGTTTGATTTGAATTCTGCCTGACAACAATCTTGGCTGTTAATAGTTAAAGGGGGACCAAGTAGTTTAACAGGGAAGAAGGCAAAAGATATTCAAGCCTGTAAACAATCATCAGGGCAGTTGTGTTGATGGTGGACAGACATTAAGGACAAAAAAATTGTGTTAAAGATGACAGTCCTATAATTTCAAGGCTGAGTGCAGCCACACCTTAGGGAAAAAGACATGATTTACATGTCACGTTTCTGTTAGTTCAGGGTCAGCAGGAGGCAGGAGGTTTGTACATGCTGAGGCTGGGCCCACCACACTGGAAACAGATTGGAGTTGGATACTGAGGCTATTGAGTGCTGATGTGGTTTGGTTAAAGGTTCATATTGGTTCTCAAGTACTTGAACCCAATTGTTTTGTTAAATATTAGGTTGTCTAGCTCACAACCCATCACTGACCATCTTACACCCAATGCCCAAAAAATGCGACTCACTGCCAAATTATTTCCTCTATTCACCTCTAATGGACCTGCATACCGATCCATGCCTCTCCACCCTTGCATAATGCCCAACATACCAACCATGCCAATTCATAATACTTTCACGCCCATTCATCTAATATACAATTTGTACAGAATCAGTGAACCCTGGAAGAACAAAGATGTGTATGGAAAAGCTTAAAAATAATAATTCATGGAGCCATGTTCATACAGCACAGCAACAAACCCTTCAATCCAACTTGTCCATACTGACCAAGTTTCCCCAACTAAATTAGTCTCACTTGCCTGCATTTGGCCCATATTCCTCTAAATCTTTTCTATTCATGTACCTCTCCAAATGTCTTTTAAATGTTGTAACTGTATCAGCATCTAACACTTCCTCTGGCAGTTCATTCCATATATGAGCCACTCTCCATGTGAAAATGTTGCCCCTCAGGTCCCTTTTAAATCTTTCTCCTCTCACCTTAAAAATATGCCCCCAATTTTGAATTCCCACACCCTGGGAAAATACATTTCACCCTATCTATACCCCACATGATTCCATAAACCTCCATAAGGTCACCCCTCAACCTTCTACACTCCAGTGAAAACTGTCGCAACCTATCCAGCCTCTCCTTATAACTCAAACCATCCAGCACCAGCAACATCCTGGTAAATCTTTTCTGAACTTCTTCAATTTAATAATATCTTTCCTAAGGCAGGGTGACTAGAACTAAGCACAGTATCCAAAAATGGCTTCACCAATGTCCTTGACAACCTCAATACGATGTCCCACCTTCTATACTCATTGGTCTGAGCAATGAAAACAAGCTTGCTAAACATCTTCTTAACCACCATGTCTACCTGAGCTGGAACTTTCAAAGAACTATGTCCCTGAACCCCTAGGTCTCTGTAATCAACAATACCAGGCAGCATAGCATACTTTTTTAAAAAATGATTCTAATTGGAACCCTATGAAAGAGTCAATTGACCAGACTTTTAAAATATCAATAGCAGAAATTGAAACCCTTTATCTTGTGTATATCATATTGAGCCATTGACAAAATAGATCCAAGGGGAAAAAAAGTCAATCAAGCAATATTTTTGCTTTATGTGCACATTTTGTTTGTTCATTCATGAAATATTGGAATCACTGACTTGCCAGCACTTATTGTGCATTCCTAATTTCCCTGAAGAAGGTGATGGAGAACAGCCTTGTTTACTGTTGCTGCCCATGGGGACTAGGTACACTCATAGTGCTGTTCAGAAGGGAATTCCAGGGTTTTGAGCTAAGGATATGAAGGAATGGTGATTTCGTTCCAGGTCAAAATGATGTGCAGTTTGATGGGCAGCCTGCAGGTGTTGGCATTCCCATGCATCCTCTTCTGTTGTCCTTCTAGGTGATAGAGGTTGCAGGTTTGGAATGAACTGTCAGGGGAGTTGTAGTGGGTTGCTGAGGTCCACTTGTAGCTAGTACACATTGCTACCACTGTCCATTGGCAGTGAAAGAATTGAATGTTGAAAGTGGTGCATGGGGTAGCAATTAGAGGGGCAGTTTTGTTTCAAATGGTGTTGAACTTCTCAAATGTTGCTGGAGCTGCATTGAGCCAGGCTAGTGGAGAATATTTCCATCACACTCCTGACTTGTGTCTGTCTCAACAAACTAATGGAAGTTTGTTTATTTTGGGAAAGTAATAATGTTGCAACCCACTCATGACTTTGTTCAGTCTCTTTCTTGTGCTGGGCTGCATTTAACAGAAATTATCTTTGTTGAAAAATACTTAAATACACACACCTTTGTCTTTTGCCACTTCTTCCACATCAACGTTGCGCATCTCAGCCATGTATCCCAGTACTGTGAAAATTACAAAGCCTGACAGGAAGCTCGTCAGGCAGTTCACTAAACTGGTAACAATTGCATCTCTGCAAAGAAAATAAAAGTCAACAATAAAAAAGTTTATTTTCTCAGCTAAGAGCCTTCGCCCATTGATTGTAAATGTCAAGAAATCAGAGTAGCATTACCCAAATGTGACCCTGCAATTCTCTGATATCAGCAACTGGAAGGATGAGATGACCAATCATCTGCAATTTTCACTTGTGTATTATTCCATATATTATTAATGAACATTCTGATTGATCAAAAACTAAAAGCCCTTATGGAACACTGCCGGAACCCCATTGTCATTAGTACAGTCAAGGCATGGAGGGTGATGCGTTAGAGTGAGGGTTACTTATCCAAGACTTCGCCACTTACACCTATAGTTGGCATGCCAGGGTTCCAACCAGGGATGATGGACTCAGGGTTCAAACTATGGGCAACGAGAAGAGTTTCTAGTTTGGGAGACTTGTTTGAGGGGGAGGTTATGATGTCTTTTGAGCAACTGAGCCGCAAATACGGATTGCCCAGCAGAGATCCTTTCTGTTTTTTTCAGGTTAGGGATTTCATCCAGAAGAAGACTACGCTTCTCACTAAGCCTTATAAGCCCGATACAGAGAGATTGTTGCTACGTTCCACAAGCACCCTCTCGGTTAGTGCCCTCTATCGCCTGCTCGGTGGCAGGGCCTGGCATGATACTAACCGGTTATGTGAGGTCTGGAAGCAAGAGCTAGGAGTGGAGATCTCTTCTGAAACATGGGAGAACATATGGGAGAATGCTCGAAAGTTCTTAATCTGTAATAGGACATGCGCTATGCAGTTAAAGGTTCTGCACAGGGTTCATCTGGCACTGGACCGTCTGGTGAAGTTCAAAAAAGAGGCATCTTCAGTGTGCCCCAAATGTAAAATAAGTGTAGGTACTCTTACCCATTGCTTCTGGACATGCCCCAGGCTCCGTGTTTACTGGAGCACTGTAGCAGGAGAGATCAGGAGGGTATTGAGGACTGAAGTCAAAGTAGACCTGATATCTCTCCTCTAAGGTCAACCAAATTTATCATATTTAGAGGGGAATGGGAAGAAACTATTTAATATTCTTGCATACTGTGCACGGGAGAATATTCTGATTAACTGGGTGTCTGAGAACCCGCTTGGCTTGCTGGGATGGCAGAAATTAATTATGGAGCACATTCCCTTGGACATTTTTACAAACGTGGTGCACCACACAACAGACCATTTTTATAAGACATGGCAGCCCTACTTGACTTATTTGAATATAGATTTGTCAGCTCTCTTAATCAGGGTGTTTGTTTAACCAAGATGGTTAGGTTTGTCGAGCCCTGGGCCCTGGAGGGGTCTCCTGAATTAATACAGGTATACATATAATGCTCCCGTTCCTTTGTTTGGGAGATTTGTGCCAAGCATAGCTGTTCTGTACTGTGTGGGTTTTTTTTGCTTTTCTTTCTTTTTTTGATCTATTAGTTATTTACTTATTTATTGGTGTTGCTTTGCACAGTGCTAGGGTTTGTTTTGTATTATAGAGTAGGTTAGTAGTTAATAGACAGTAGTTGTCTTGTAATTTGTGGGTTTTTTTATTGTACTGATATTTGTTATTGATTGTATTTTTCAATAATTTTATATGTTTGTAAAGTTTAAAAAAATTTGCTAATAAACATATTTACGAAAAAAAACTAAAAGCCATGTTTCCACTGTCAGGACTTCTCTTATCCTGACTATTCACATTACTTTTTTTTTATCTGTACATGGGATATAGATGCTGTTTCTGGGCCAACATTTGTTGCCTACAACTAATTGCCCTGGAGGAGGTGATGGTGAGTTGCTCTCTTGAAAAGCCGCAGTCCATGAGGATGCACCCAGAGATCCTTTGGGAAGTGATTTCTAGGATTTGAACACAGCAACAGTGAACAAACAGCTGTATAATTCAGGTTCATGCAACTTGTGGGAAACTTGGTTCCCATCCAATTGTTACTCTCCTCTTTCTAGATGGTAGAGGTTATGGATTTATAAAGTGCATGTGAAGGAACCTGGCTGAGTCACTGCAATGCATCTTATAGATAGTTGACACTGCTTCCACTATGTAGTGATTTGAGTGAATATTAAAGATGGTAAATAGCAACTGGGATACTTCATTTTGCTTGGTGTTGAGTTTCTTGAATGTAGGCAGGTGGGGAGTATTCCATCACATTCCTGACTTGTGCCTTGTAGATGGTGGACAGGCCGAAGCAAGACGGGAGATGAATTGCTCACTGCAGAATTCCTAGCCTTTGACCTGTTCTTGTAGTCACAGCATTTATACAGCTGGTCCAGTTTAGTTTCTGGTCAATGATAACCCCATTGATGTTGATAGGGACATTCAGTGGTAGAAATTCCATTGAATGTCAAGAGGAGATGATTCAGTTCTCTTTTGCTGGAGGTAGTCAGTCATTGCCTGATACATGTGTGACATGAATGTTACTTGCCACATATCCACCCAAACCTGGATGTTGACCAAATTTTTCTGAATAAGGACATGGACTACTTTTCATGCAAGGAGGTGTGAATTGTGCTGAACATTGTTCAGTCATCTGCAAAACATGTCCACTTCTGACCTTATGATAGAAGGAAGGTCACTGGTGAAGTGGCTGAAGATAGTTGGGCCTTGGACTCTACCCTGCGGAAGTCCAGTAGAAATCTCATGGGACTGAAATATTTGGCTTTCAACAACTATAGTCTTCTTTTGTATAAGATATAACTCTAACCACCGGAGTGGTTTCCTCTGACTCTCATTGACTCCATTCTGTGAGGGGGCCTTGATGGCAAGGGCAGTTACTCTTGCCTTATCTCAAATTCAGCTGTTTTGTTTGAACAAAGGTTGTAATGAGGCCAGGACTGAGTAGCCCTGGTGAAAACCAAACTGAGCATCAGTGAGCAAGTAATACATGTACAAACAGATTCAAGGACAGCTTCTTCCCCGTATTATCATAGTTTAGAATGGACCTCTTCAATGTTAATGTTGATCTCTCGCTGCACCTTGGCAGCAACTATAACACTTTATCCTGCTCTCTGTTCTATTACTCTGATGCACTTGAATAGTACATTCTGCCTGGAAAGCAACATTTTTCACTGTACCTCAGCACACATGACAGTAATAAATCAAATTAAATCAACAAAGATCAAATCAAAAACTGCCATTTGATAGCACTGTTGATGATCCCTTCTGAATAGTGTCTCAAAGGAGCAAGTCTTCAGCACTATTGCCGAAATGTTTCTGGGAACTTAGCCTTTGCTGTATCCATTGCCTTCAGCCATTTCTTGATATCATGTGGAGTGAATATGATTGGCTGGGGTCTGGCTGAAGGTGGATGCAAATGATTCAGTCTTGGCTTTTGTACTGATGTTCTGGAGTCCCCCTATTATTGAGGATGTGATTATGTGTGGAGCTTTATCCTGTTAGTTGTTCAATTGCTCAACTTCATGCAGAACTGGTTGTAAGAGGACTGCAAAGCTTGTGGGATCACTGAGTCCTGCTTATCGCACCCTCTGTTTGACATACAATTAGTCCAGTGTTTTAGCTTCACCAAGTGGATGCCTTGCTTGATTAGAATTCCCTGAAACAGGAAATTCTAAAGAAAATGCAGATGCCTACATATTATCAATGCAGCTTTAAAAATTGGCTCTTTTCTATGAAGGGTAATTTGCTTATAGCAGGCAGTTTTAAAACTGTGGGTTACAAACTCTGATGAAGTTGCAAGGTGCCCATTCTCCAAGATAATAGTGGTAATTGTGCAGAGGCGACTCAGGTCGGACAGTCCTGGACATATTGGTTACTTGCTGCCAAACAGCAAAGGGCAGACAGTGACCCCAAATTTCTCTTTAACTTCAGAAAACACTTCCAGTTGTGAGTGCTGGATGAGAACAGAATGTTAGTGTGCCATCTTGGTTCCTTCAGTGTAGGTCAGTAACTGGAAAACCTGAAAGTCATTTGGCTGAGCCAGGGGAATATAAGTGATGGCTTCAGGTTTCACCGTGGTTCTGCTCCTGTTGTGCAGACTCCTTCCCCATGGCTGGTGATTCAATTTTATAGATACTGGCAACTAAACCAACAATGGGACAGTAGGGTGTTGAAGCTTACAGGTAATAATTGTGATGAAAAAGGAACTGATTACACTATGAAAGGGGAGGGGACAGAGCCGACTATGATGTGTGTTGGGGAAGGGGAGAGGGACTGATTTCATTGTGTGGGGAGGTGGAGATGGTCAGATTAGATTGTGGGTGGAGTTGAGGAGAGAGGGTTTTGTACTGTGTATAGGCAGAGGGGAAGAGTGCAGATTTCTGTTTGTAGGTGGGGAGAGGAGGCCCTTCATTGAATCCTCAGTTATTGGAAAATATGAAGAGTTTGCCTGAAGCTGACATGGATACATAAAAGAGGTAAAAACAATGACTACAGATGCTGGAAACCAGCTTCTGGATTAGTGGTGCTGGAAGAGACAACAGTTCAGGCAGCATCCAAGGAGCTTCGAAATTGACGTTTCGGGCGAAAGCCTTCATCAGGAATAAAGGCAGTGAGCCTGGAGCGTGGAGAGATAAGCTAGAGGAGGGTGGGGGTGGGGAGAAAGTAGCATAGAGTACAATGGGTGAGTGAGGGAGGGGATGAAGGTGATAGGTCAGGGAGGAGAGGGTGGAGTGGATGGGTGGAAAAGGAGATA
>NC_057734.1:12576504-12606399 GCF_004010195.1 Chiloscyllium plagiosum
GGGTGTCCCGGAGATGTTCCCTAAAGCTCTCTGCTAGGAGGCGTCCAGTCTCCCCAATGTAGAGAAGACCGCATCGGAAGCAATGGATACAATAAATGACATTGGTGGATGTGCAGGTAAAACTTTGATGGATGTGGAAAGCTCCTTTGGGGCCTTGGATAGAGGTGAGGGAGGAGGTGTGGGCGCAGGTTTTACAGTTCCGGCGGTGGCAGGGGAAAGTGCCAGGATGGGAGGGTGGGTTGTAGGGGGGCGTGGACCTGACCAGGTAGTCACGGAGGGAACGTCTTTGCGGAGGTAAAATACTAACAGTCTTACAAAGTACTTTAAAGACACAGATTTTCATATTAATATGATGTACTATGATGCGTTAATCTATAATGTGCAAACTGTAATAGTTATACACTGAATGATACTACTTGCTGCTTCATTTTGTTTTTTTTTAGTTGTCACCTTGAGTCACGATAATTTTCAAGTCTTAAAATAGGATCACGATAGAAAATAGTTTGGGAAGCACTAGGTTATAGCACCTGACAGCTTTCCAATCTTTCTGAATTTGTTAGACCATATTACTGCTTGCTTGAAATGCCGTTCCAATCTGGGCAGCAGTGGCAACAGACTTCCCACAGGTCATGTCACTGTCAATCTATTTTCTTTCTACATCGTTGGATTTAAAGTGGGTGGAACCATGAACTGCCTCAATCTTTGGCTCCAATTATGTTGACCTATGCTTTCTGCCTAATTGAGATGTTCACCAGCCCTGGAAAAGGCCTTTGAATGCCAAGCATATTTCAAGCCCTGAAAATAACACAATTAAAGCTTTACTTTCCCCAATTGCCTATTGTGAGATCAACTGTACAAATGAATCTGGAACCTTCCTGTTCTATTTGCAATAGGATCATGCACACGTTCACTTAGCAAGCAGGGAATTATATGGTACGATTTACAAACATTAGACACTACTATTTAGCCCTACCGGTAACAGTTATTATTGAATTGGTTGTAACTTGCTAAAGCCATAATCACTCCAAATCCAGGACCCATAGAGAAGAAAATCTGTGTAGCTGCATCCACCCACACCTGAAGAAGAAACAACATTTCAGAAATAACCTGTGCAGATGAATGATATGCATCATATCTTAATATCAGAGACTGCTTTTTTAAATAACATATGACATGAGCATCGTAAAATCTAATCAGTCTTCTAAGCAGTTAGAGGCTTACCTGGTGGATGAATAACGTAAGTTATTATGGAAATTTCCACTTGCAGAATGCCAAGTAACTTCGGAGCACTTCATTTCCAGCTAACACACTTCAGCTTCTTGTCTTGGACATTTTGTTACTTAAGCTTGCTTGTCCTACCTATATTTAAACTAAACTGCTCTATGGAGCATCACGTGGCTCTAAGGATGGTCCCTTTTTAAATAAAGGAAAAGGTTTAAGGGTAGAAAGGATTGGATCATTGTGCCTAATTCCTTTTCCTCAGGCCTTTTAACCTCACCCTTACCGTCAGATGAATTGTGAGCCCTGAGTGCTACTTTTGGTAAAAATACATTGTTGAGGCAAGAGGACAGTTAAACGTCAACTGAATTGCTTTGGAATAAATTTGGTCAGACAAGGATAGCAAAATCCCTTCCCAAAAGAACATTACGTTTTTTACAACAATTAACTGATTACATTATCACCACCAGGCTAGCTTTTTAATTGAACTCAAATTTTCTATAGGAAGCAGGGGAATGTGAAGCCATACCCCAAAACATTAGCTTGGAGTTCTGGATTACTTGGTCCAAGAATATTTCCACAATACCATTGCTTCCCCATGTAGTGTCTCGAGGCATCTTCTCTCCAACCCGGAAGGAGAGATTGACGTAAGCTTTAACATCTGGCCTTGTCTGAAATAGGTGTTGCAAGTACTATATTGGTTAACATTGTGGTTTGTTAGTTCAGTTGGTTAGGCAGCTGGTTTGTGCTGTAGAGTAGTTGCCAACAGTGTGGACTCAATTCTCACACCAGCTGAGGTTAACCTCAAGGACTCTCCTTCTCAGTGTTGCTCTTGTCTTGAGTAGGGTGATCCTCAGGTTAAACCACCATCAGTTGTTTCTCTTTAGTAGGAGAGTAGGACTATGGCACCTATACCTTTGGTCGATCATGTGGGGAAAGAGATCCATGAACAGATCAATTAAGATTATTGTCACTCTTAGAGAAGAGATTGAAAATACACAAATCTAAATGGCATTTTAAAATTAATAAACTTGACTAAATCCTTTGAAATTCCAGTCAGTTCATTGTAAACCCCGGGTGTTTTCTAAACTGTGTTTTAGTTACATATTTGTTAAATCTTGTATTATAGTTTTGCAATAAAGTGTATTGCTATAAATAAGTGAAGCATTATTGTGTTGGTTATATCTGGTATCATTATGACAAAAAGTGAAAAACAATTTTTCTTTTCTATAGAAAATGTAACGTGATGGCCAATGGATTGGATGCATCCGTTTGGAATATTTTATTTTGTTACAATCTTGTGCAATCACTAATCTCCTCACAGTGTAATTACACAGCTCTATACAGTACCTCTGTTCTAATACATCTTTTTAAACTTAAGCATAACAACCACCCCCACCCCCCCCTCATTGTTTGCTGGTTAAATCTGTTTGCAGTGTTGATCCCATTTTAATGACAGAGGTTTAATTTTTGTAAAATAAGTGGACCTGAATATTTGACCCTCAATTACTTAACTATTAATTTTAAACCAGCAGTACGATAAGATTCTTGCTAAAATGCTTGCTATTTGCTGCAATTGTTCTTTTTGATTTCATTTAAGAGTTGTTTTGCACAGTATACAGCTAAAACCTTACTTTTGCTAATGGGCAAAAGCAAGGAAAGTGGACATTGAGAGAACTGTAGTTTTGCAAGTTACTTTGAGTATATAATTAACTTGAAATTCAGATTCAATTTACCTGCATCTAGGAATTGAATATTGCTGAATTAAAACAGAATATGTTGTGTGGTTAATTGCCAGGAAAGAAAACTGAAGCAGTTATTTTGCAATAGGAATCAGAAATTAAATCATGTTTTATACTACATTTGGTTTACTAAACTGTCAGATTTGAGGAATATTTTTGAAGTGCAACATCCAAGTTTCAGACAGCCAGAATAGGCACAATGGACCAAAGTCAGGTGCAGCTGGATAAACCTTTAGTTTGGTCACATTTGAATTACTGTGCGCCGTTCTGGTCACCACACTACAGAAAGGATGTGGAGAGTTTGGAGAGGGTTCAGAATACACTTACCAAGATGTGGCCTGGATTGAAGTGTTTTTGCTATAAAGAGAGGTTGGATTATGCAAGCAGATGGGATTACTTTAGAATGGCACCATGGTTGGCATAGACATGGTGGGCTGAAGGGCCTGTTCCTATGCTATACTGTTTTATATAAGACCTTCTTCTGCAATTTTGTGATTCATTCTCCAGGAACATTGAGGAAACATTTCCTCCAGTTACTGGTCTTAGCAAAATCTGTTTACAGTGTTGCCAGTCCACTCCATAGCAGACTGGCTGTCTCTTTCCACTGTCAATTTTTTTCCTCAACTTCCAGAAAATGATATGATTCGTAAGCATTAACAACCTTACAAGAGCACTGCCAGTTGACCATTTCTCAGATACAGTCCAAGATAATTAAGTGCTGGCAGGTTGCTCCACTGTGGAAGCTAATGCACACTTTACAACTGAAGAAGGGTCCTGTTTTCTGTCCACAGATCCTGCCAGACCTGCTGAGTTTCTCCAGCTATCTCTGATTTGGTTTCACACTTTACCAATATTTATTGGTGACCAGGAGCAGAAATACTGCCAAGTGAAGTTTTGTGAACTAAAGGGAAAATAAGGCTTGAACATAAGGCTTGGTGTTGCTTCAACGTACAGTAACACTGGAAGGTAGATTCTGTTCAGAGAACAAGTGTTTGGGATTGTTGCAATTCACTAGTATCTATGTTGTGGTTAGTCAACTAACTGCCAGCCACATTATGGAGGTGAAATAATACTCCACATTATGATAATTGTGTGGGTTGGCCTGATTGAATTTCCTGAGATGGAGTTAGATTAATAAAATAAAAGTTGTTATTGGCAAATCTAGGTGAAGGAGGAGAAAGTGGTGACTGCAGACGCTGGAGATCAGAGCTTAAAAACGTGTTGCTGGAAAAGCGCAGCAGGTCAGGCAGCATCAAAGGAGAAGGGCTTATGCCCGAAACGTCGATTCTCCTTCTCCTTTGATGCTGCCGGACCTGCTGCGCTTTTCCAGCAACACGTTTTTAAAATCTAGGTGAAGGGCTAAGGCTGGTCGTGCTAGACATCACAATGTTTACGAAAAGGGTAGATAAGGAGACACTATGGCTTTGTTTTAAATGCCTGTCTAGCTTTATTGTGTCAGAGGATGGAACAAGTGGGAAATGCATTTAAGAAATTCTCCTCTGGCAGTCTTTAATTACAGAAAGCAAATCTATTATTAAAACAGTCATCATTTTGTAAGAACCACATGAACAAAGGCTGTGTATAAATGAGATGTGTGTTTCAATCTATGATTTGCATTTGTAAGGGTTTCTCTCTTGTTCCGACGGAATAATAAACTCATTTACCTTTTAGAGCTCCCATGCACCCGGGGATGAGTCCCTGTCTGTAGCTAAGGCTGTGGTTAATAAGAGTCCAGCTGTCTGCGTGGATGAGGCACATCATGATTGTGAGAGCAAGCCTGCTACTGCAGCAACCGATAGGGTCAGCATGTTCAATTAGACTTCATTTAATAAATATTGGCAGGAAATTAATACCAACATTAAAAAGGTTCACTTTTCAATGTGCAATGATATCTTGAAGAAGTTGCTGGAGAGTCATGTATGCTGGAACCATTCACCAAAATAAATTTTCACTGATATTTTAAGTTGTAATGATACCAAATATGGAAATTATCAGAAATATGCAGTAGGTTAAGTAGATTTGTGGCATGTTTAAAAAAGTATTGCTTTCCAGTGACTGTGTGTCTCTTGTTTCTGAGCTTGAAGGCTCAAGAAGTTCCACTCTATGGTCAGGTGGCTAAGAGAGAACACAGGAACCACTGTGTATTAATGCTAATCTCCAGCCGAGATAAAAGGAGGAGGGTAGGGCTAGCTGGCTAAAAAGATGCCAAAAAAAATGAAGTGATCAATCAGCATCTCGCTGTTCCTCAAGTAATGTTAGAAAATACATTATTTGTTTTAATTGAAAAAGTTTTTTTTTGGTCCATTCAAAAAGTAGAACTGGAAGATATGGATTTTTAAAATGTTGGCATTAAGAGAAAGCAATGGGATGAACTGCAATGAGATGATCTGTTCTGATGTGATTTCTATCTATATGGATCCCATATGCAAACCACCATTTTTATGAAGACAGGTCATTCTGAATGAAAAATAAGGCAAGGGGAGGAGTTGCAATAAAATACAAGGGAAGCTCATTTTCTCAACTCCAGTTTTCAATCTTTCTTTCCATTGCAACTTTTTCTTGTTTATTTCTTTCCTTCCTTTATTAATATGACTATAGCTATTACGTTTCGGTGTAACTTCTTATTCTTCATGATCTACAAATACACTGACTGACACAATCTTCTTCTCTTGTAATCTCACTGCATTGAAATCAAGATTTGTTGCTCCATTTCCAACTGTAATTCTTGCCTAATAAATCAGACCACAGGAGGCAGCTCAGAAGTTATATGATAACCTGGAAAGAATACATATGTGAGCAAAATAGTAGCAAACAAAACACTATGCAGACAGGTATAAAGCAATACATATGTAAGGACAAGAGGGGAGATGTGCACATTTAATGAGTTTAGAATAACTAAAGATGATATTGAAAGACACCTGAAGATCTTAGTAGACTTAATACTGAATGGGTGCAGCAAATAAATAGCAAGAAGCTACAAAGTTAATACTAAAGCAGTAGAATAAACATGAAAAGAAGTCAAAGTCAAATTGCACAGTGCACTTGAACACTGTGTTTAATGTTGGTGACAGAGATAGAAGAAAGGCATTTATTCACAGGAGCAAAAACTTGAGGCTGACAGCGAGTTATGAGAAAATATTGGGCTTTTTGAGCTTTCAGTCTGAGAATGAGATATATTATATTGGTGATCTTATTGAGGCATGTAACATAGTTAGCAAAGTAGCTAAATTATTGGGGTAAGTAAGGAAATATAGGTTCAAACAAATAAGTTAAATTTAAAACTGATCATAGACGTTCTTCACACATGGAGGGATAAACTCATAGAATGAATTTTGAGATAGTGGAGTGAAGGATGGCCCTGAAATCAATTGTAAGACAATTTGGCTATCCCCAGTAGGAGTGTTTCTTTATAAATGATACAAATGTTAACCAGAATTATCTATGCTCAACAGCCCTGCCACTCTTAATTTGTCCATTCACTCAGGAAGCTATAGGAGATTGAAATCCATGGATGGAACTCTCTCGGGAATTAATGCATAATTTATTAATATTTTTATTGTATGACTGTCATTCTATATCTTTGCTCTTTACTGATCCGTTCATGGGAATATAAAATGATGTTGTTATTTCTGCTGTGCTTTACTTTTGTAGTTTAACTTCTGACACTGCAGCTGGAAGGTATTCCAGAAGTAAAAGAAATTGTGTGTGTACAAAGGGAGTAAGGAGTGAAGAGTTCAAACTGCAGTCTGGTTATAAGGTGCATTCAATACAATTATTTCATAATAATTCATAGCTTTTCTGACTCCTTATATGTACTCACATCTGTGTCTAACAACTTCTTAAAGTTTGGTTTGAGGTAAAAGACCACACCTCGCCATGCACCAGGTAATGTGGCTCCTCTTATCAAAAGGATGAAAAGCACCAGATATGGCAGAGTGGCAGTTACCCAGACTATCTGTAACAGATACAAGATCATTGATTGAATTAACTTGAACTTTTCTGTAATGCATGCATCTTGTAATGGATGGGATTTATAAAGACTGATGTGTGAGGGATGGTGGCTGGGTATGCCTGGAATTGCACATGACTTGCCAATGTGCCAGTTTGCCAGCACCATCCCAAGTCCTACTCCCATTTCCAAGAAGGCTGAGTTGGGGCAGAACTGTTACCCCAGAAAAAATTAAGGGCCCTATTTTCCTAACATGAGATGGGCCCCACACAGTGGCTAAAATACAGCCAATGAGAGAAAGTGACACCTAGGACTTCCCCTTCTCCACCTGGTACCTGTCGTGTCTGTCCACCCTTGGCTGTGGTCACTGTCCAACAAATGGAAAGGCTGCTGGTCTTCGAAGGCACGTCTGTTTTGAGACACTCTCTTTTTCTGTTTCTCTCACTTTGTAGGCATTGGCAGCTCCCTCCTCAGAGGGTGGGACTACCTTTAAAGCAGTGCTGAAGGGTCTGCTATTTGCCATCTATCATTGAGGGACCCCCCACTATCTTTAATCAAATGTCAACTGTACCCTCTGGACACAATATTCAAGTTGGCCAACTATTCCCAACCCATTTTGGGGCCAGGACCTGCATTTGATTCTTATGTCAACATCTGATCCCAAATGGAAAATGCAAACCTATGGATTTTGTATCATGCCCCTCTCTAAAGCACATTTTTCTCCACGATAGACCTCTTTTTTTGGAACACAGCTATTTTTGCAATATATTCCTCTTTAACGCAACCCTCTTGGTAATACATTGCATTGTATACATGCCTCTCTTTGACCTGCCAGTATATGCCTGCCCAAATACTGTTAAAGAGCCTGATTTAATATCATTTCACGACATTTGTGTAAGATATCCGAACAATATAAAATTGTTACACTACCTTTTGCACATTTTAAAATTTTGTTAAAAATAAAAACCCAAAGTAGCTTTCTCAGTGAACGAACCTTGCCAGATGTTTTCACTCCCTTCCAGAGGCTGAAGTAAACAATGGTAAATATGACAAAGAGACATAAGAGAAGTTGCCAGCGGATCACACCCACATAATGCAGCCCCTTGGATTTATGAATCTCCAGAACATTCCGTCTAAAAGCAAGAGAAAAACATAAAGAAGACACACTGCTTAGTATCTACAAAGCAACAGTAGTTAGATTTCAAAAGTAATTAATTTGTCATTGTCATTTTAACAACATTCCTTTCTGACTTAGAGGGTTGTGGCAATAATTTCCACTGCTGAGGTTGACCACATATATCTAGGCTCAAGTTTCTCAGCAGTCCTCTAGTTGAGTCAAAACAAAACTGGCTATCTAAAATATTTGATCGTCATTTGTGCACTGTATCTTACTAACAATGGCTCCCATGTTTGGCTACATAATAATAGTGAACACAATACTATGAATAAAAATCGAAAGAACTGCGGATGCAGTAAATCAGAAACAAAAACAAAAGTTGCTGGCAAAGTTCAGCAGGTCTGGCAGTATCTGTGAAGAGAGATCAGAGTTAATGTTTCAGGTCCGGTGACCCTTCCTCAGAACTTCCTCAGTTCTAAGGAAGGGTATCCAGACCAGAAACGTTAACTCTGATCTCTCTTCACAGATACTGCCAGACAATACTTTGGATATCAAACCGGTAACTATGTTATCATGGTAGTATGTTAATCTGCCACATTGTGGATTTCCCTGTGTGTATAAATATAATTCCTTTTTAAATAGAAAATGAAGCTTGTCACATCCCAAGGATATTAATGAAACACCATATAAATGCAATTAGTTCCTGCAAGCTGAACATTTTGGAAATGTCAAAATATTGGCCTTCCAGGAAGTGAGCAACTTATGTATGAACTTCAACTCTGATTTATCTTATTGGCATCAGCGCAGAGATTTCACTCAATGGTTGATATCTCTATACAACATGGTAGCTGTTACCATAATAATTTAGGGATTAGATGCTCTGACTAAAGTGGTCAGTTAGTTGATTATAGCCCACACAACACTTGGCATCTGATAACTGACCTAATCATCCTTTGGCTAGGGACCAGGATCACATTTCTAATTGGAAAGTGAGCACATAGATCTGTTGAGCAAAAAGAGACATCTCTCTGTTCAACTCTGAAGATTCATATTATAATTAACTTAACAATACTCACAATGATTTATACACATGTAATGACCACTTGTTTGAATGTTGCCATTGAGTGCAAATGATTGATCATGTTTCATTCCATTTACATCCCAACTCAACAAAAGGCAACAATTTCCCCTTCTTACCCACTCAACCAAATAATTCTCCACCCAAACATTGTGCTTAATTCTTTGAAACCAGTGCCACCGGTTAAGCACTCACCACTTATTTGCACTTACATGAAAAACTCTTCAGCTGGAGATCTGGAGAAGTTATTCCAAGTGACATTATTCTTGCCAAAGTAGTTGGTGCAGTTGGGTGTATTCCAAGGATTGTCACAGTTTGTCCAGGGCAAAGTGGCCGTGAATGAACAGTAGAAGTAGTAGAGAGCCCAGGATATGATGGTATTGTAGTAAAAAGCAACATACAATGATATGACACAGATTGCATATCCAATCCCTAAAACAAAATAAAAACTGGTAATATGGAGAAGCTCAGTTTAGCATTTGAGTGGAAACATGGCACTATTAATGTGGCCTAAGCGACCATTTATAAATTGCTTTGCTTCTACCTGTGGTTTCCAGCCGCCTTATTGCTCTATTTTCCATATTACAAAGTCTAACTGTTTGTTGGATTCTAGACACACTAGACCTCTCCTTTCTATACATTAGCAAAAGAAGATCATTAAACATTACTAGTACACAGTCTTACTTTGGTATTTCAATTTCAATACAGAAAGTAAAAGACCCAGTTATCTCTATGTCATAAAAATGACATAGGCCCTAAAAATTCCAATAGGAAATTGGGAAGAAATTCTTCACCCACAGAGTGGTAAAAATGTGGAACATGTTGCTACAAGAAGTAGTTAAGGCAGAGATACATCCAAGGGGAAGACAGAAAAGCGAGAAAGAGTTAGGAGACTATGCTGATGGGGTTAGATGAAGTAACTGGAGCTTAAACCACTGGACTGAATGGCCTGTATCTGGGCTGTCCATTCTCTACTCGTCTGTCTAACTGATCTCTTTATTTTTCCTATAGTTTTTAATTTGCTGCTGATGGTATTCATATGGAAATTCCCCAGAATAGGGGTACTGACACTGGGAGTCCATCATGCTAAAGGTCACATGATGTTTGCAGTGGTAGATGTATCTTGAGAGTTATTCTCATGGAAACATTTGTTAATGTCATGGTCTGGCTGAATGATTCATGACATGTAGACATTGCTAGCTGGACCACCATTTATTGCCTGTAATTAATTGCCCGTGAAAAGGTGATGGTGGGCTTCCTTCTTGAAATGCTGCAGTCCATGTACTGTATGTAGATCCACTGTAAGAGAGGGAATTCTGGGATTTTGAACCTACAACATTGAAGGAATGGTAATATATTTATAAGTCACAGTGATGAGTGGCTTGGAGGGAATCTCGCAGATGGGTGCGGTTCATAACGTATCTGCTGTTCTTGTCCTTGTCCATGAAGTGGTCATGCATTTAGAAGCTATGGTCAAAGGAACTTCAGTGAATTTCTGCACTCCATTCTTGTAGATGGGACACTCTGCTACCACAGAGTATAAGTGATGGAGGGAGTAACTGTTCATGTATGTAGTGCCAATTAAGTGGGCTGCTTTTTCCTGGATGATGTCAAGCTTTTTGAGTGACGGAGTTGCACCCATCCAGATAAGATATTCCATCACACTCCTGATGTGCCTTGTACATGGTGGACAAGTTTTATGGAGTCATGAGGTGAGCTATTTACTGCAGTATTCCTAGCCTCTGACCTGCTCTTGTAGCCACTGCATTTGTGTAGCCAGTCCAGTTCAATTTCTGGTCAATGGTAACCCCCAGGAGAGTTGGGGAATTCAATTATGGTAATGCCATTGAATATCAAGGGATGATGGTTCAATTATTTCTTGTTGGAGATGGTCATTGCCTGGCATTTGTATGGAGCAAATGGTACTTGCCATTTTTAAACTCAAGCTTGGATATTATTCAGGTCTTGCTGCATTTGGAATGGACTGCTTCAGTATTTGGTGAGTTGTGAAGGTGCTGAACATTGTACAGTCACCAGCAAACATCTCCACTTCTGTCCTTATGATAGAGAGAAAGTCATCAATGAAGCAGCTGATAATGTTTGGGCCTATCATATGACCGGAAGGAACTCCTGCAGAAGTGCCTTGGAGCTGAGATAACTGAAAACCAAGCATCTTCCTTTGTGCCAGGTATCACTCTAACCAATGGAATGTTTACCCCTTAGTTCCCATTGACCTTAGTGTTTCTACAGCTCTTTGATGCCACACTTGGTCAAATGCAGCCTTAATGTCAAGGGCAGTCACTTTTACCTCATCTGTTGAATTTGGTTTAGAAGTAGTTAGTTTGCTTGCCACACAATATCATAACGAAAACTTCTGTAAATGTCTATAAATTGGGAGAGAGGACCTGGGTGTCCTTGTGCACCAGTCACTGAAGGTAAGCATGCAGGTGTAGGAGGCAGTAAAGAAGGCAAATGGTATGTTGGCCTTCATTGCAAGAGGTTTTGAGTACAGGAGCAGGGATGTGTTGTTGCAGTTATACAGGCCTTGGTGAGGCCACACCTAGAATATTGTGTGCAGTTTTGATCTCCTTTTCTGAGGAAGGATGCTCTTGCTCTCAAGGGAATGCAGCAAAGGTTTACCAGGCTGATTCCAGGGATAACAGGACTCAAGTATGAGAAGAGATTGACTAGGTTAGGATTGTTTTGCTGGAGTTCAGATGAGTGAGGGGGTAATCTCATAGAGACTTATGAAATTCTAACAAGACTAAACAGTGTAGATGTAGGGAGGATGTTCCCAGTAGTGGGTGTGGCCAGAACCAGGGGTCACAGTCTGAGGATTGGAGGTAGACCATTTAGGATGGAGATGAGACATTTCTTCACCCAAGAGTGCTGAGCCTGTGGACTTCATTGCCACAGGTAGTAGTTGATGCCAAAACATTTTGAGTGTATTCAAGAGACAAGTAGATATAGCACTTGGGGCTAATGGGAGCAAAGGTTATGGGGAGAAAGCAGGATTAGGCTATTGAGTTGGATGATCAGCCGTGATTGGGATGAATGGTGCATCAGGCTTTCAGGGCCAAATGGCCTCCTTCTGCTCCTATCTTCTATGTTTCTCTAATGAAACAGCAGGGCAGTCAGAAATCATTTGTTTCTGTTCTTGTATTTAGGGCTTAACTTTCACTAATGTTGTTTAGAAATCGTATGATTAGCAGCCTGCAGCCAAGCCCACTATTTCTGGATGTTTCTCCTTCCCTCTCCCTGCCACATTCTCTAGACCAGGGATGTTGCAGACATATCAATGCCACCATCATCTTCATGGTCAATATGGGCAAGTCAGTACCTTGCAGGATCAACTACAGTATCTTCTAATCTGTGTGACTTCTTTTGAATTTTTCTTTTGCAATTACACACAAATTATCTTGGGGCATGCTGAGGGATAAATCATTTGGAACTAAAGTACAATACAGATCTAAATTCAGGATTTTTTTATAGGAAGAGAGTAATTTAGTAGAAACATGACTTATTTTACTCAGTAACAACACTCATGTGCACATTAGAAAGTCTGAGCGGAACTGGAATTTAGATTTTGTTTCACAATTACAGGAAATGTTATCAATTTTTAATTCTTCACAAAAAGTTGCAGTTCTTAAAATCCAGAGTCTGAATTGTTCAGGTTTATAGCTCCTGCAAATACTACTACAATGCCCCAGCTGACTAATTTTTCAGTTTATTATTTCAGTTCCCTTTTCAATATGACTCATTTTTTAAAGGATGTTATGATTTGTCTTATTGATGTATGCGATAATGTTGCCACCTTTTGATGCATTCACCTTTAAATATTGGACATATCCTCTTCCAAACTGGAATGACGCCAGTCCTCTGGTATTGTCCCAAGGCCAACTCCATGTAGAACAGAGGAATTCCCCCAAACATTGCCATTAATGTGTAGGGGATAAGAAAAGCACCTGAAATTAACCAAAGACCAGTTCTGAAAACAGGTATGAGAAATACTTAGTTACGGATTAAATCTATAAACTCAGGGTCAAATATTCTCATGCGTACTCTGGCTAAATAGGAAATGCCAATGTACAGTTGTAACCGTCCAGCTTCTAATATTCAATGTGCATATAGCAATTGCAATGTATGAATGATATATGCCAATGTATGATGTCATCTACTGTAAAATGCAGTAGGTGAAACACCACCATATAATAACTGGCCACAGTGCAAAAGCAACTCGGCAATGTGCAATGGCAGGTACACTACTATCTCAGTGTATAAAGACAAGCATCAGAATTCTCAAAGACAACTAGCCCAACACACGGTGACAATCTCTATAGTGATACCTATCAACTCACCCAAAGGGTTTCCCTGATTAAATCTAACTAGCAACTACCCAGTGGGCAATGATTTTGTTCTACGGAGATTTTTTACAAAAGGTTTTCTAGAATTCATGGTATTATAAGAAAGGTTTTGTCAGCATTATTGAACATGAAGTGTAAAAGAGCCATTTTGAAAGAATTTTGTTTCTGATGCTTGAGTTCATTTTGTTTTTTATCAATACAAACATAGAACAATTTCATTTAGTTTGGTCTGGTCAATGTTTGATTGGGGAACAAATATATTTTTATTTGTTGGTGCCATATTTTGGAATTATTTCTTCTGCAAAGACTCTAATCAGTTACTAAAGACTGGTTTACCTTTGGGATGAGTTCCAAAGGACAACAGTCTCTGCTATTTAAATTTATGAAGTGACAAAGCAGAAGCTTAAAATGTTATGGATTTTTAAAAATCTTAAGCAAGAATGTAAGTGAAAGAGTTCTGATTCTGAAACATTCCCTTATAATTGATGTGACCATTCCTTTCTGGGATTTCCAGATTTATAGAGAAGTTTGATTGAAAAGTACATGGACCCAAATTTAGCAATGTGTAGTGCAATAACAATGTTCACTGCTTAGTTCAGGATAAGTTTCCAAGAAAACTGAATGGATTCTGGAGTTTCAATTTCTATTTGCATATGACATTCAGCCTGGTGCCACCTCAATTGGGAATCTGATTCAAAATCATCAAGATGAAGCCATCAAACAGACTACAGTGAATCAGGTTGAAGAATTCTCACAGACAACAGTCCAGAAGAAAAATGCATAGATTATAATTAATTTTTAAATCGTGTTACAGAGAGTGAAATGAAGTTTAGAATAAACACCCATAGGATTAAGTAGAAAGTAGAAAGATCCTTGAGTTTAGAAGACTGAGAGGGGATCTGATTGAGACATATAAGATTATGAAAGGATTGGACACTCTGGCAGCAGGAAACATGTTCCCGCTGATGGATGAGTGCCGAACCAGAGGACACAGCTTAAAAATACAGGGTAGACCATTTAGGACGGGCTGAATGGCCTACTCCTGCACCTATTGTCTATTGACTATTGTCTAAAGTGAAAGGTCAAAGGCAAACTTTTTAAATGTCTATTATTTTATCTTGGAATAGATGGAATGATATTTCACACTTATACAATATTTTATAGGGCCAGAGATATTATTCTGCCCTAATCATAATGGTTAAATAGGAGAAAGTGAGGACTGCAGATGCTGGAGATCAGAACTGAAAATGTGTTGCTGGAAAAGCACAGCAGGTCAGGCAGCATCCAAGGAGCAGGAGAATCGACGTTTCGGGCATGAGCCCTTCTTCGGGGCTCAGAATGGTTAAATAGAACGGTTTAGCGTCATTCAACGAAACTTAACAGTTTGAATGGCTTTTACAGGAATGTGGAGGAAGTAGACTTCATTTCAAATCACTGATTCTGTGCTGGCTGCTTCTGCAATGAATGCTACAGCGGGGAAAATCACGGCGTCACCGACAGTACATCTGGGGACGCCAAGAGTTGCGTCGGTTTTACTCAGAAGCGACTGGGAGTGCGGACAACCGCAAAGCCCGGCCAATGATAAACAGGAAATGCTGGCAAGTTCAAAGTTGTATAACATTCAATCACATGCAACGATACTTGTCATAGTTATGGAAAGGAATTCGTTCCATCACCACAACGTGGGACGTGGCCTCCGGAAGGAAACTTTAGGTTTATTAGATGTTACCTACAAACACCAAACTCTCAAAAGCACAAAGTTCCAGCGTAAAAAAAGTGTTATTTTTAAGGTGATCTACACATTTCTTTTTGCGGGGTTATTCTTTTCCACCCTACCAACGAAACCTATTATAAGCTTATTACAACTTATTACAGCAATTCCAATATTCACCCCGTGCTGTTTCGGATCTGATTAAGTCTACAACCTGACACCGGTTTCTGGGAACTGTCACCGAGAAAGCCTGAGGGAGGTGGATAGAGTTTAATCTGGGAGCTTTTAATTGCCAAATAAACCTTTATGTCGTATGACACTGATTGTCTCTTCAGGGTGAATCCATAAGGTTCACTTATATTTAGTAAATTCAACAAGAATTCGCCTTGTTACCAGTAAGTTACCAGTGCTAAATGTTTTAGTCAATAGTTAGATGCAAGATGCAGTGTCTGCTACCAAGGGGTGCGTATTTACCATACCTCTTTGGGAGTCTCTGTCCGTTTCTTGTGCAGACAAAGGTGATGTGTATGTAGTGTTAGCGAATGTAATACTTCGGTTACTATTTAAACAGACGCCAGTCATCTGGGTGGGGCCACCTTCTTACATTTCATACTCCTGATATATTCTAAATCTGTTTTCAATCCTTGAACCAATTTAAATTATGCTTTACCGTCATGAATCGAACGGACATCCAATTGGCGATTTGTGATATATTTCAGTAGGATCAGCAATAATCACTTCGTATCAATTATTAGTCCAGCATTGCTTTCAGTTCCATCTCTCCATTTATCTATCCGTGCTGCCTAACTATCGATCCATCTATCTGTCCATCAATCTATCCACAAAACTGTACTTTATGTTCAACCTATCAAACTGATCAAACTGCCCGTTCATTGTCTCTGTTCCTCCATCCACCCAGCAACAAAATGTCAGAGCACAATTATGTTATGATTCTCAACATGCCATGATACGTCTTCCCTGTTGCAACTAAATGTTGCTGTGCGGAGCACTAACAGCCCCACATTTTTTTTAAAAATAGGGTCAGGTGCTAAAGACCAGAAATATTACTAACTTAAAAGTATTTAAACAACGAACTGCATAGATTTCTGGCCAGAAATAAGTCGTGCGAATTGGAAGTTGATCAGTGAGTAGCACAGTAGAGGTGACCAGGCTAAACAGCAAGACTAACAGTAACTAAAATTATCGTTAGAGCTTTGGGAAGCTCCGATTTGCAGCCAATTACATCTTGGCTGAATATTTTAAAACATCGTTTTAATTTTTTTGTGTATGTTAAAACGGATACAAGTAAAACAAATTACGTACGGAAGTCAAAAGCAATGCTGTGGTGATCTTAAATGGTTTAAAATGCACCTAAGAAACCTGTTGAATTTATTAATTACTGAAGGTAAATACTTTATCAGTATAGTAATTTGTTCAGATATATTAATGTAGAATTGTGCTTGCAGAGAGTTTGGTCTGCAGGTCGTCAATCACAAACTTACCACCACCGTTTTGATAACAGACGTAGGGGAAGCGCCAGACATTGCCCAGATCCACCGCAAACCCAATGACTGACAGCAGGAAGTCCATTTTCTTGCCCCATTTGTCTCTCTGGTCCGGTGTCCGGAACGGCGCCGCTTGGATTTGGGTTCCGTGGGCACCAGGGGCCCCGGGGGACTGGGGCTGCGGGAGTACCGCGTATCCCGGGGAGGAACGGTGTTCACCACAAGCAAAGTCATTGTCCCCTAGCGCCACACAATCCCTGACCTTCTTGGCGGGCATGAGGAGCCCGTTCCTTCCCGGGCAAGTCTTGAGGCGAGCGTTGGCTGAAGGACTCCCCTTTGGAGTGTCCCTACTTTGGCCAAGGTTCCTGCAATCTCGTGTTTTACTCTCTCTGTCACTTCCCATATGAGCCTCTGACCTCCAAGTCTGTTCACCCAGATACCAAACAGTGTTCTCTTCAAATCTCAATCATCGTCTCCTTTATGTTGGATAGGAGAGGACTCCAAAAGACCCAAACACAGCAAAAGTTCAATTCCAAATCTGTTCGATCCAGCCCCAGCTCTTGCAGCCGTCCCCGTTCGGTAATTAAAAAGCAACAAAAGAGACAAATAAAAACATAGCTTTTTTGCAAATGTACTTAACGGGTTCCCATGACGACGTGACGTCAATCTAAACCATCCAACATCACGGGAACACCTGGGGAAAAAAAATCCTCTGGGCACAGTCACACAGGTGGGACACGAATACTCCCACTGGCTCAAAGTTGCAATTTCAAAAAGAAAACCGCAATCAATGCTAAGCTTGTCCCATCAGTAGGTCACTGCAGAGGAATCGTGAGGAAGGAAGGTCCCTGTGACAGTAGCACGGCGTTTAATTCCGCTCTGGTAGAGGGGTGCATCTTCAGAGAGCGCGAACAGGAGGCAGCAAGTGGCCGTGTAGCCATACCAACATGAGAGCAATGCCACCGAAAATAACGTTTCGCTTTTGTGTAATCCATTCGAAAACAAAAGCGCATCTCGGATTCAGTGAGAATTTTTACACTCACTTTCCATGTACCTTGTTTTTGTGTAGGGGTTATCCCTGCTTATGTTTCAGTTTATTGACGCGCGCAGAATTGTAGGGTTTTTTTGAGGTGACAAGTGCGTTACCACTTTTCAAAACTATTTCCTTGAGAGATTATTGGGGCGTCTCATCATCGAGACAGGTTCTATATGAATAGATATTGCTGGAAAAGCTCAGCAGGTCTGGCAGCATCTGTGGAGACAAATTTCTGTTTTTGTTTCTGATTTACAGCAGCCACAGTCCTTTCGGTTTTTATTTAGGGTCTATTTATATGACCTTTTTACATTACGATAAAAATGCATGCTAGATTTTTGATATATGGGCATGCAAAAGCGACTCAGATTAATAAAAATCATTCTTACTTGTAATGATAAAGTGGATCTTATCTCGTCGATCTACATATGACTAGCTTTAAATATATAGAGCCAACATTAAATCCTGGTTTGATGGGGTAAAGATTAATTCGAGCTCCCTTTACTTATTGTGGGCTACAAGTCCTAAGTATACAGAATACAACTGATGGCTTGTGAACTCTATTTAAATGTATTTAAAAAGAAAAATCTATTGTTGCAGAAACGAAATTATGAGGCCCATTAACGATTAGAGCTAGCAAGACAGAGAAGCAAATAACTATTAGTTATGGGTAGACACAGGGACTAGAAAGATTGATGGACGGAGCCTGGAAGGGATTTCAACAGAATACCAAGTAAATATAGCGATTTCTAAACATTAAACATGTGTTTTTCGAAATGATATGAAATGAAGTTTTGCTTTGGATATTTTGCAGGCAAATGGAGCGTATGAGAACCCTAGATTTACGGAATGGCTGCAGCACAGATGGGGGCCATTCGGCCAATCCTGTCCATGCCAGTTACCTGCTTGAGTAACCCAGCTCGTCCCATTGCCCTGTCCTATTTCCTGGCTTTCAACTTCTGTTCCTCTTCAGGCTAACAAGTGCTCATCACTGAAATGTTAAAATCTATTTCTCCTCCTCAGCAACAGCTGACACGTTTCAAGTATTTCGGTCCAGGTTACTTTCCACCTGAATAAAAACAAGTTACAACTCAGTGTATTTCAACGGGCTTTGCGTCCCGTCTTAATGTTTCGGGAGTTTTGGTCTGAGTTGCAGATCCGTCCGAATCATAAAGATTTTATTTCCCAGAAATACTGATCAAATTTTCCGGCTTGACAAAATAATATTTTGCATTCTGAATAGTGAAGGGCAAGGTGTCAAAATAAAGAATAATGAATTATTCCTGGTGAAAACCTGGCCATTTAAAATGAAATCACCACACCCAAAGCAAATCACAACCAGCAGCAGATCCAAAAATATCTCTGAATGCAAGACATTTACCGTTTAAACCGCCCAGCGAAAAGTTTGTTTTCCGCAAACTATGTTTTATTTATGAAGTTTATAAAAGCATTCCACAAAATATTTCCACTTGAAAATCACAAAGGGTGCAATGAAATTAAACTTCTGTCCACGCATTCCCCTCTCTTAATAAATGCTTCAATATAATTGTAGTACTCTTAATAGTCACACTCCAGGACAGACACAGCTTCAGAACAGTCAAAACTATTGCAAGTGCAATAGAATGGATTAAAATCAAACACATTCCAACTGCGGGAATAACTAAAAGTGCCCTAGAAATGTCCCAAAGTATTGAGGAAAGAATGTAACCGGAATGAACATTTCCGTGACACTGGTACAGACTGGACCAATACCCACGTCCCCTTTAAACAATGATGTAAACATTTGGATATTAAAACGGTTACTCGGTCCCTGACTTAAAGGTGTATCCTGCACCAAGTCAGCTTCAACAAGACTTTGTTGAACCATTTGATGACCCCCCAGTCAGTCACTTTGATTCTCTGAGGATGCGAGATAGATCAGGATTGGTGGTGAAATCCACCTCCTTCAGCAATCCCTCGCCCCGCCCCATCCCCACCCCCACCCCCAGCCAAATACACTCCATCGTTGTTACTGCATTTGCACCGGGACTCGTAGCGTTAACACCGGGTGTATGGAGATTGTAAGCTCTTTATTCGGCAGCCAAGCACTTAGCATGTTATTAAACAAATAAACCGCGGAACGGTGGAAATGCTCAGCATGTAGAATGTGGGCGGCACTGCTGCCTCACAGCGCCAGAGACCCGGGTTCAATTCCCGCCTCAGGCAACTGTTCCGTGTGCAGTTTGCACATTCTGTCCGGGTGCTCCCACAGTCCAAAATGTGCAGGTTAGGTGAATTGGCCATGTTAGATGTTGGAGAATGGGTCTGGGTGGGTTGCTCTTCGGCGGGTCAGTGTGGACTTGTTGGGCCGAAGGGCCTATTTTCCACACTAAGTAATCTGTGAATATCACACGAAGGAGAAAAATATTGGTCTTTGCCCCAAACAGTGAAAGGTCCACATTTCAAACACTCCTTCCTCACTTCATTTTCACACGTTCTGGTACAATCGCTCCTGGCTTTCTTTCCATTCCGATTAAATATTCAGCCTTTCATATTTATGCTGCCATTTGAGAAAAGAATAACAACTTAATTTGATCGCTACTTCGTTCAGGTCAACCTGCTCCAATAACTTTCTATATATAAAAAAAGAGGGATTTGTTCATTGTTACCATTGACAAATAATTATTCGAATAAGCGAGAGATTGCAATGGGAAAGAGCATTGAGAAAAACGATGCCACCCCTGGAGAATTGAGCCCAGAGTCGGTGTGGTGTCCTCGAAAACTGTGAGGATTCAAATTGATCATCTTATTGGTCATTTAGAACCTGTTCAATTCTACCGTTAGCGAAATCTCAAAGCTCCTTGTGAAAGATACAGATCAGGAAAGTCAGAAACCTTCAGGGATCTACATTTTAATTCTTGGCTCTAACCTGCAAATTATTTTCACTTTTGAAAAAACAGAAAACTTAAAATTGCTTTTGTCTCTGTGGTGCATTAACCCTCAAAGCCCTCCAAATGCCCAGATTTGAAACGTGTTTAGGAACAATTTCTCATCGTTTGTCTGTGCGTGTGTGGCAGAGAAACTGGGTGTGAGAATGACAGAACCGTTAGGGCACTGAGGAGGCCACTCAGCCTACCTGCTCTGGGAGAAACATCAGACTTGCTGAGTTTCTCCAGCACTTCTCTGTTTCGTTTCGTTGCTATCTCGAGTCTCCAGCATCCGCAGTGCTTTGCTTTAATTAATGAATTACCATCAGAAAAGGCAACAGTAAACGGTGTGTCTTCTCTGTTGATCAGATCAACATTGAAGTAAATGATTCACATCTGACACTTTATCAGAAATTCAGGGAGATTTGTTGTTACTGTTTAATAAATACGGGGTGGATTCTATTTCAAACAATACAATGAATAATTTGTGGCGGGTTTGTTCGTGTATGGGATCATTAGTAAATGGGTACATGTTAGCCAGATTCTGTATGTGGTAGAGTGAAAGTCATAAGCTACTGACAAATCCTGGACTGGCTGCCATTTTCCAGGATTACTCATTCTTAAAGCATAAGCTGCCACAGGTCAGCTCGATCCTGAGTGCCATTGCATCTAGCCGCTGGGGGGCCCTCTAGTGCCGCAATGGTAGTGTCCATGCCCCTAGGCCAAGAGGTCTGGGTACAAGTCCCATCTGCTCCAGCAACATGTAATAGCATCACTCAACAGCTTGATTAGAAAAAATAGGTTAGATAATTTAATAAAAGCATAGTTCTGCAGGTTGCCTCCCAGCCTAACTGTAAGTCTTGATCATGTATATCTTGGTTATGGATATATGGCAGCAGGCTGTGGAGGGGGTCATGTCTGCCACTCTTCTGCCATTATATTAGTGCCAGAGTCTGGGCTCGGAGAAGCACACAGTGCCCAACAATACTCAATGCCTTTAGACAGAGGTGGGCACTGCAGGGGCTAAATTGCCTTATCTCCCCTGCCAACTCCATTTTGATTTTGCGGTCCTCATCTTCTCTCTACCTCACCCTCACCTTTGATGGTTTGCATTGACCTTGACAGGCTTTGCACATAAATTATTCAATTGGGTGATTTACTGGTGGTAGTTAACAGATGGAAGAAATACCATGGGTGATTTGGTTTTAGGAAACAATGTTCAGTGGTGAGTAAGAGCACTTCTGAACATAAAAAAAAGGCCACCAGTATAAGGAGACTTGTGGTGCACTTGTGGAGACTTTGGGACAGAAGACCTGGGTTCAACTCCGACCTGTTGCAGAGGTGTGTCATTACATTATGTCTGATCATGCTACTGGATTATAACTAGAACTCCAGGGTAATATTCTGGGCACATTGGTTTAATCCCATTATAGCAGGTGGTGAAATTTGAATTTACTGAAAAAAGCTGACCACAAATGATCATGTGTCATTGCCAATTGTTGTAAAAATAAATAGATCCACTAGAGGGCTCTTGTGGCACTGTGGTAGTGTCCCTATCTCTGAGCCCGGAGACCAGAGTTGAAGTCTCACCTGCTCCAGAGATGTGTCATAACATTTCTGAACTGTCTGATTAGAACTATTAGAATCTGAGCAAAGTGAATGGCCATGGATTTGAAGGGGTAGAGTAAGGTTGATTGATGGTTTGGAGGAAAGCTGCTGGGCAGATGAGGTTTGATGTAAAGTTGTATCATTTTGGATAGTGAATGTGTCCCAGTCCTAAAGGGTTTGAATGCCAGAAAGACAATAATACCAACAAACACGCACACATATAACTCAAAGAGACCAATGTTCAGGGCAGAAGTATCAATGAACATAAACTGTCACATGTTCACATACACTGGCACACTCATACACTTAGTTTAATCCTTCTATAAATATGATTATTTTACAGAGAATGTCTTGCAAGTTTCGTCAAGGTTGCTCACCATATAAGGGATGCACTCAACCATGTATTGGCATCGAATGTAAGTGCCCAAAAGTATCTGTTTAACCTAAACAATAGAGAGACCAAAGGAGTAGATTGGGCAATAGCACAATAGGATAGGGGTTACTTGTAAAGTTAGAACTGATAATGTATTCTGGAAGTATAATTTTCTAATGACAGTCCGTGTAAAACAAGTGTCAAACTGAATGAGCTCACATTTACAATTATCTCAGAATGTTATTTCAGTATTTGGTGCAGGCTGCATGGTCATTAGAACATGAAATAAATGGGCAAAAGTAAGGACTGCAGATACTGGAGATCAGAGTCTAGATTAGAGTGGTGCTGGAAAAGCACAGCAGGTCAGGCAACATCCGAGGAACAGGAAAATTGGTGTTTTGGGCAAAACATCAGGAGTTCCTGATGAAGGGCTTTTGCCATGAAATAAATGGGGCCCAGGTCATTTCAGGATTACATTCATTAATTTTCTGGGCAAACAACAAATACCTTGTTAATTTATATATAACATACAAACCAAATGCAGGCAGACGGGATTAGTTTAGAATGGCATCATGATCAGCCCAGGTAGGCTGAAGGGGCTGTTCCTGTGCTGTACTGTTCTAAATTCTTAATATAAATCACAGGAATCTTCAAAAATATCTGACTCCAAATATTAGTTTTTAGATTTCTAGATGGTATATCATAACAATGTAGCTTTTCGTACATAACCCTTTGCGTTGTTCAGTGCGCCTGGGCAAAGAAGTGCAGATGGAAGTCATGCACTTTGGTAGGAAGATTAGAAGCAATGACTATTTTCTAAATGGGGGAATATTCAGAAGTTTGAAGTGCAAAGAGACTTGGGAGTGTCAGTCCAGGATTCTCTCAAGGTAGACTCACAGTTTGTGTCAGTAGTTAGGAAGGCAAATGCAATGTTGACATTTATTTTGAGAAGACTTGAATATAAAAGCAGGGATGTACTTCTGAAGCTCTGTTATGCTCTGGTCAGACCACATTTGGAGTGTTGTGCACAGTTTTGAGCCTCATATATCTCTACTGGCCCTGGAGTGAGTCCAGAGGAGATTGATGAGAATGGTTCCAGGAATGAAAAGCTTAACATATGAGGACCCTTTGAGAACTCTGGGTCTATACTCGAAGGAGTTTAGAAGTGGGGGTCTGGGGGGAACTAATCGAAACTTAACAAATACTAAAGTACCTGGACATAGAAAATGTTAGGAAGATACCATTGGTAGGAGAGACTAGGACCCGAAGGCCCAGACTGAGTGTAAAGGAAAGAACTTTTAGAATGGAGATAAGGAGAAACCTCCTCAGCCAGAGGGTGGTGAATCTATGGAATTCACTGCCACAGAAGGCTATGGAGGCCAGGGTCATTGAGTATATTTAAGACGGAGATAGATAGGTTCTTGACTGTAAAGGGGATCGAGGGTTATAGGGAGAAAGCGGGAGAATGGGATTGAAAAACTTATCAGCAGATTGAATAGTGGAGCAAACTCGATGGGCTGAATAGCCTCATTTCTGCTCCTATGTCTTACGGTCTTTTCCAAAGGCAAAATAGACATGCTTTCTTTTAGCAACTTTTGTCTCCCTGAAAGATGTTCCAAGTATTTAAACTTGCAATGAATTACTTTGAAATGCTGTTACTGTTGCAGATTGTGAGGTTCTTTACACAGCAAAAGTGATGAATACCCATTTTAAAACCACTTCATGCATGTCACAGACTTTTAAAAATTAAAAGGGTTTATAAATTGGTATTGGTCCTCCAGAGAGTGAGTTTGGGAAATTTATGGTAGATATTAAGGAAATCAGGGGAGTGGTGGTGGAATGGTAACATCTCTGGACTAATAATTCAGATTCCCAGCCTTTGGGAACATAGGCTCAAATTGCCGGTAGCAGATGGTGAAATTTGAATTCAGTTTTTAAAAAATGGTTATTAGCATATTAATGACTATGTTACTACTGTCACAAAAACTCACCTGGTTCACTAATGCTCCTTTAGTGAAAGGCATCTGCTGGCCTACATGTCACCCCAGACCAACAAGTAATTGCTGTAATTTGTAAAATGTTGAAACCTCAGCACAAACTACTGTGGGATTTGACTTGTCTCATCCTGCCAATCTCTCAGAGACTGTCCCTGCTTTCTGTCAGCCAGCCAATTTTCTCTCCATGCAAATGTCTTATCTCTATATCACAGGCTTTTATTGTTTGCCATAGCCATTGATGTGATACCTTGCCAAATGTCTTCTGGAAGTCCAAACACAACATGTGTACTGGCTCCCCTTTACCTACAACACTTGATACTCCTTCAACGGACTCCAATAAAATGGTTAATCATAATTTCTCCTTGACAAAGCCATAACTTACTCTTCCTGATTACATGAGGTTCTTTAAGTACAGAGTGATTGATTCTAATACTTTCTCAATGACAGATGTCACCCTAACTGGCCTATGGTATCCTGTTTTCCACCTCACTCCCTTTTTGATTATGTTGATGAGGGGAGTAGCTAAATTTGTAGGCAGTACTAAGATAGTTAGGAAAGTGTATTGTGAAGCAAACATAAGGATGTTGCTGATGGATATAGATAGGTTCAGTAATTAGGCAAAAGTATGGCAGATATAGTATAATGTAGGAAAATGTAAAGTTGTTCTAACTGAGCAGGCAAAGTGAAAAGTTTTACTTAACAGGGACCACTACTATGGAATTCCACAGTGCAATTTCAATCTCCTGATTTAAGGAAGAATATAAGTGTGTTCGAGGCATTTATTAGTAGGTTTGCTAGATTGATACCTGAAATGAATGGGTTATCTTATGTAGACAGATTGGTCAGGTTGGGCTTGTTTCAATTGGAATTTAGAAGAGTTAGGAATCACTTAGCTGTTGTTGTATAACAATCTGAATTGTAAGATACTTTTTTGATGTTATATCTTAATAACATCATTAAGGAGAGGCTAAGTCTGATTCAGTTTGTCAGTGTACAGTACCCGAGACATTAGCTTATTATGGTGGCAGTGAGAACAAACTGATGACAAAGCATTTACTGCTGCATTGAAATCACTGCAACTGAGCTCCTGGAAGATCAAATGGTTCATGAATGAATGTTTACATTATACAGTGTGTTGTTCTATTTTTAATCTAATGACACTTTCCAAAGCCTTGTTGGTTTCATTTGTGATTTGTCAGTTGAGCAAATTCAGTCTCGCTTGTTTCCTGATCATAAGAGAAAAGGAGCCAGTGGAAAACTGTTCCAATATTCACAATAGAATTTTGTCACTGACAAAAGTAACAATATTCTGAATGATAGCAGGTGCCAAACTGGTATAGGTTACAGACACAGGCAGCTCTAGTGTTTATGTTTTTGTGTACAATTGAAAGCTTTTGCACATTTTATTTATTCTTTTTCATTTTTGTTCTTTTACCTTGTACGTGCAGACACTCTCACATATTCACAGTCCTCTAGTAGCTTCAACATAGCAGTATTTCTTCATGTTTGTGAATATAATCAGTGACAGTAGGATCATGGGGACAGCACACAAGCGAGGCCCAGTTCTCCCACAAGCATGCAATGTCTAAGAGGGTTCAGTGGATTGCATTTGGGATCACTGGCTGATTTCCCCCTCTTTAACACTTAAGCATGTCTAGTGGTGTAGTGGGTAGCATCGCTGCCTCAGAGCCAGAAGCTCTGGGTTCAAATCCCACTCCAGAGCTTGATAGCCAAGGGAGGCACCTTCTTAATTCAGCGAAAGAGGTGGAGGATCAACTTGTAAATCTATCTGACCATATCCCAATGGCAGTTGGCGAGCATGGGATGATTTCCAGTCTGCCACATGGCAAAAAGAAATTGAAGCCTGTACCTTCACTATCCGTAGATCCAACTGCAATAAAAGTTTATGCTGCCATAGCAACATGGACCCCTTAGGGCTTGGTTGGCTTCATTAGCTGAATAGCCAGTGTTTATCAGGTTGGTGCCAATGAAACAAGGTTTGATCCTCAGTGTGACTTGGGTAGAACTGAGACCTACCTCCTTGCTCTGCCTTTGCTGAGAATTCTGGCAGTGTAGTGTGGATGCTTTCCAGTAGGGAACTCAAGAAGAAGAACTCCTGCGCAGCGAGCCAATCATATCGCTCCTATCTCTGTCAAAGCGGAGGTGATCTAACTGCGAATCAAGATCAAAGTTGAAGTTTTCTGGTCTGTATAGTTGAGTATTAAGTATTATATGTACTCATTGAAATATTTGGGAAACGGTTTTTAATTACATCATATAGAAAAGACATTTAAAATATTGCTGTTCTTGTTAATACCGGTATGTCTACTCATGACACAATGAACCACAACAATTTTCAGAAGTTAAGAATTTATCAGCACAGAAATAATATGCAAGTGCAAAATAAATTATAGACTAGACTTACATGAGGAAGGTAGCTTGACACATCCATCCAGATAAGAAGTACAGTCTTCCAATCACAGAATGACTGAGCTTTTGTTTTCATATGTACTTTACGTTCAGCAATGTGAAGAACCACATAACATCAGATGTAACTTTTCCCTTCACAACTTAACCTGATATCTTCTTCCCTATTTGTTTTCTGCAATATATTATCTTATCTGGAGCATTACTCATGAATATTCAGCCCACTTGCTTGTATAATTCAAAACAACAGAGGGCAGCATGATAACACATGATTATCCTTTGAACATCACATCTGACATTTTCAAGAAACCAACATATTGATGAGCTTCATTTCATTTATTCCTCCATTAAAATGTTTTCCTTTTCAAGTTGTCATATATCATGTACCTGGGCAGAATAGCGTAGGCAAACCTGTTTGCACAATACTATTTTGCACATGGCTTCTTTGGTTGCATGAGACTGAATAATTTATCTCAGTTTTTGGAGCCTCCTAGTATAGAAATAACCTGTATCCACTCAGTGACTCCTAAAGAAGATGAAAGCTCTCATAGCTATTCAGAGGCTCTTCAAAACAGAATATTTCTTTAAGTGACTCCATGTTGATTTTACTTGATATTTTCTCCCTGTGAAATGCATTAGAACATTTTATTGTGTTAAAGATACAATACAAATGGAAGTTGTTGTCATGGCTTTGAAATCATGCTGCATGAAGATTAGCGTACAAATATATTTAATGCAGTTTGGTTTGACCATTACTTTAGTCCTGCCATTTAAAATGTAAGGGTTATTAATGGTTCTTGGATCTGCTGCTGGAACTGTCAGGCAGGTTTGACTTACACACAGATGTAATCCAAGTCAACAGATTGGCATTATATTGGGCATATTGTCATGAGTCCATTAGCAGGATGCCCAAAACAACTTAAGCAAGTGTCCTTCTCTATCATGTCTTGGCAAAATTGTCTACTTAATAATTAAAGATTTTTTTTAAACTGGGGTAAACAGTGAAGCAGAAATTAGATCATTAGATGGAAAACTGAGTTGCAGATAAGGTAGCTCCTGTATAGAATGTAAGTGCATCCAAATTGTGGCCCCTTCATTTAATTAAAATTTTAAGTCAAAATACGGAATGTGTAAAATTAGATCCATTCTTAATTTTTAACGGATGCATCAATTGGCTTAGTCAGAAACTCAAACATCAAAATGCATACCTGCACTTATTTCTTATCACACTTAACAAAACCTCTCGACAGGAAGTTGCTAAAAGAGCTGAAACATGGACAAACAAGATGGAAACATAGATCCCAGTGCTGCAACTAATGGTTTTCTTGATCAATTGCAGAAAGGTCTTACCCACATTCAGCCTATCCACTGACTTTCCCAAATATGTTAGAAATTAGCTTTAGAGACACTGAAAGTTCAGCAAACATATTGAGTTAAAGAGTTTGCCAATTCATCTGAATTGCTTTGAGATTATGTCAGTAGTTATCAGCACATTTCCATCTCTAGTTTCAGTCTTTCTACACACAAATCAACTGGACAATGGGCAAAAAGATTCAGGTAATAATTCACTCTTGGCTTTTTTGACATCTGTCGTTTATGCATATCAGGAATGATCCTTTCCCCATGTTGAATTAGCTGATCTCAGCTGGCATAACATTTGGGGGTGCTGCAATTAGCCTTAGTACTATTTGGCAATAGAGAGGAAAAATCATCAAGAATGCCTTGTCCCAAAGTGAGTTAGTTGGTCCTGTTGAGAATGTATACATGTGGGTGTTGGATGAGGACACGTCTGGTTTTGGATGTGACTGTGACTATGATTGAAAAGCTAATTGACACTCACTGTAAGCTCATACCTGAAGACTGCACTCAATATCCTGAGGAGAAACATTAAAAATGAAAAAGTCCCATTCGGTAACATACTCCAGTTTCCTTCCAAACCAAGCAAACTTTTTATTTTCATTTGAGCTTTATTTTCAAAAAAGTATACATTTCAGATTACAGGAAGGAAGTGAATCATCTGGGATGTGTAAATCCATTTCCTTTCTGTCAACACCATTCAGTTCTGATGTAATAATCCAACACTGTTCAGAGTTCCTAAACTAAAAGGAACTTAAAGGAATGGTTTCAGCAAAGAAACAGTTTGATCTTTTAACACAAAATGATCTGTTGATTTGAGGCTGTTGAGTCATGTGAACGTAAGAAAGGAGTAGACAGTTTGTCAGACCATACTGGAAATATTGTGTGCAGTCTGGACCTTTCATGACAGGAAAGATGACAGCTGAGCTGGAAAAGGCATGAGAAGCAATATCAGACTGATGAAGAACTGGAAAATAAAATACAAGAAAAAGGTTACAGAAATGGGATTCTGTTGATTTGAAAGGAAACAACCAACGAGTTATTCACAAGAATAAGGATCAAGGATGTAAAGGATCTATCTAGTGTTTCTGTTTTTGTTTTTCAAGATACATAGTCAGCTCATAGACGTTTGACAAAGTGTATCATGTAATATCAAATTTTAACTATTACATAAATGCAATACAGTTCAAACACTTCAATGCAGCATATGGCACTAAATTATAAGTATTATTTACAACAAAACTTATGCTTTTGTACCATATGCCTGAAGAGTTTTGTACAGTTTTTAGACTTGGTAGTGTGGCTGGCAAACCTTAGAAGCTAGGTAAAAACAATGACTGCAGATGCTGGAAACCAGATTCTGGATTAGTGGTGCTGGAAGAGCACAGCAGTTCAGGCAGCATCCGAGGAGCAGTAAAATCGATGTTTCGGGCAAAAGCCCTTCATCAGGAATGAAGGCAGAGAGCCTGAAGTGTGGAGAGATAAGCTAGAGGAGGGTGGGGATGGGGAGA
>NC_057734.1:12607257-12614608 GCF_004010195.1 Chiloscyllium plagiosum
TTTGCCTGAAACATCGATTTTACTGCTCCTCGAATGCTGCCTGAACTGCTGTGCTCTTCCAGCACCACTAATCCAAAACCTTAGAAGCTGTTTATTTCCCATTAAGCCCTTTGAGTAGTTTCCCAACACTGTACCAAACTCCTCAGCACAATACCCTAGAGTTTGAGATGAATGCACTGATAGGGTTTCTGTCAAAGAATATGCTTTATTCATAAAATTGTAAGAACTTTTACAAAATTGCTTGAATTTGGTGTTACACAACATGCAATGCAGTTCAATTTTTTCGCACTGCAGCATGCAGCACTGTGAGGCTCCTCATTACACTCATATAAGTCCCACTTGCAAGATAGATTTCATATCAAACATTCTGTGGTGCATAAAGCGAGAGGCATTTTGCATGAATACCAATGTACTGTGACAGGAGGACTTAGACTGTGGTCTTTTCATCTATGTAGTAGCTGCTCCAAGCTACACAGCTTCCAAACCTTATGCCAGTCTGCAACACTCAGTTGTGGACAACTCTTTCTTCAGGAATATCAGCATGTTTCAGGCAAGCCAATAGGTAGTTTTCACCATGCATGACATGGCATGGTTGCAAGAACTGCAAAAGATTGAATATTGCTGCAGAAAGACACACTTTCTCAAAGCTTTTCAGCTTCTCTTATCAGGACATTTCACAAGAACACCAAATCAAGGAGAAAACTAAGATTGAGACTGCATGGAGGGAAAGTGCTGATTGGTTGATAAGTGGACTCTTCAATTGATAGCAGTTTTGCCCTGCAAAATATGCTCAATATTGCTGCTTGACAGTTAACAGCAAAACTTTGTTTACATTTTAAACCAAGTAGGTTAACTCAGATTGATCAGACCATTACCTAGAGAAATGAACCAACAAGTGGTCGTTACTTATTCTGTTGAGTTAAAGCAGGTACTGTGTTCTTTCTGTTTGTAAGGTCTCTCCAAGTTCTGTATAAAGGTTGGTTTTCCTCTTAAATTTATATTCTTGTGAAATATCTTGAAGTGTGCAAGACTGAAAGTTTCAACAAAATGTACTTTTTTCTAATAGGTTAGTTATTCATGATGTCCCATCACAAAACCCTGATGTTACTGACTGGTTCGAGAGTGTGGTGCTGGAAAAGCACAGCAGGTCAGGCAGCATCTGAGGAGCAGGAGATTCGATGTTTTGGGCATAAACCCTTCATCAGGAATGAGCTCATTCCTGATGAGGGGCTTATGCCCAAAACATCAATTCTTCTGCTCCTTGGATGCTGCCTGACCTGCTGTGTTTTTCCACCACCACACTCTTGACTCTGATCTCCAGCATCTGCAGTCTTCACTTTCTTCTAGTTGCTGTCTGATTACCTTGAACTTATCAAAGTGCAATGGCATGCCATTTAACATCGATAAGAATAGTTTCTAACATTTTTCTGATGCAGTAGTTGTAATTCTTTTTTGAGTTCTGCCCTTTCTTTAATTTCATGATTTGGGGCTGCCCCTGGGTATTATCTATATCCCCTAAGTGAAGATTGATGTAAAATACCTGTTTAGTTCATCTACCATTTTTTTAAGTTTCCATTATCAATTCTCCAGTTTCACATTCTATAGGACCAATTCTCCCTTTGGTAAATTTTCTTTAAAACACATTTATAGAAATATCTTAACATCTGTCTTTATAATTTTGGGCTAGCTTCTCTCATACAGTACTCTAAATTTTCTCCTCTTGCTAATTTTTGAGTAATTCTTTGCTTTTTGATATACTATATAAAATCTTCTAGCATGCTGCAGATATGAAAATAGCTCTTCCACCCTAACAATGCATCTATATCAGAATCATCGAAGAACATTGAGACATAAAAGAATTCAGGTGATGGAAATGTGAAAATAAAAAATAAAGAAAATGCAAAGAAGAAAGTTGGTACATCCATTTGAGACTGCACATTTTTCACACCTTTTATTGTTGTGGCTTCTGTGAGTGAGATTTGTCAATTGTATCAGAGTATGAGCACATACAGGAAGTTAAAAAAAATCCAGAGATCATCTATGATCTCACCTGATATAAACTTCTGACATGCAGTTAATCCTGCTATGGGAAACCTTTTGCACAAAATCTCTTTGATCACTAAAGGTCAGCAAACAGACAATTTGGTTATGGAGTTATCCCAAGCCTGAAGTTCTGCAGAGATTTTTCTCATAGCACATGACCCTATATCTGCAGGGGCTTTATCACTTTACCACTGAAGTTACTGTATGAGATTTATAGAATCTTCATGGAATTTATAGGCCATAAAGTATAAGATGAAGAAAGGCTGAAGGAGACAAGGAGTTCTAAGTTTTCTGGTGATTGAAAAGAATGCATTATTACTGAATGCATGTAGACACAAGTGGAACGATAAAGCTTGACAAATGTGTGTATACATGCAGTGTTGGTGGGCCCTAACAGGTTTCTGTACTGGTGGGCCCTAACAGGTTTCTGTACTGGTGGGCCCTAACAGGTTTCACTAAAAAAAGGTACATAAAAGAGTTGGTGAGAGAACTCTTTTTTTTATATGTATCATATAACTTTTATTTCGGATCAAAACACAGTTCATCACCATGCTGAAGGGCCAAGGCATTTCTCTGTGTCATTTCAGATTAAGCATCAACATTCCCATAGCCAAAAAGTTCTGACATGTTAGAGCCTGGGGCAACCCTGCTGTCAGATGATCAGCAATCAGGAAACTATGTGAAATTGGCCACATTGAAAATGTGAAACTTAGAATTCTGAACCACAGCTGCTACACTGGCAGTGCCAGTCAACCATGGTGCCCACAAGCAGCTCAGTCCCAAAGCACTCACCCACATTCAAGTCATGTAACAACTGTCAAATCAGTGAAAGTTACATTCCTCAATGTAAAACTCTGAAACCCATACTAGGCATGACAGCACACTAGCTGTAGTTATTTCATAAGTGATCTCATTTAAAGTTAGAAAGAATGGGATTTTGATTGAGTTTCTTGTTTGCGTTTACTTCAACTTCTCTCATTCTTTGTTCATGTTTTGTCCTTATAAACTTTTTATTCATTCGTGGGAAGAGGTTGTCGCTAGGAATTTATTCCCCATTCTTAATTGTCCAAAGGACAGTTAAGAGCCAACGTTATTGCTGTAAGTCTGGAGTGACATTTAGGCCAGATCAGGTAAGAATAGCAGTTTCCTCCCCTAAGGATATTAGTGAACCAGATGGGTTTCTCCAACAATCAACAATGGAATTGTGGCCATCGTTAGACAATTAATTCCAGATTTTTATTAAAGTCAAATTTCACCATCTGCCATGGCAGGATTTGAACCCGGTTCCCCAGATATTACCTGGGTCTCTGGATGAACAGTCCAGCTATGTAATCTATATGGACTTCAATAAAGTGTTCAACCAGGTTTTGCATGTAGACTGGTTAACAGGGTTGAAAATGTGTTGCTGGAAACGCAGCAGGTCAGGCAGCATCCAAGGAGCAGGAGAATCGCGTTTCGGGCATGAGCCCTTCTTCAGCCCTTTTCCTGAAGAAGGGCTCATGCCCGAAACGTCGATTCTCCTGCTCCTTGGATGCTGCCTGATTTGCTGCGCTTTTCCAGCAACACATTTTCAGCTCTGATCTCCAGCATCTGCAGTCCTCACTTTCCCCTGGTTAACAGGGTTAGATAGCATTGGATACAGTGAGAACTAGCCATTTGGATTCAGAACTGGCACAAAGGGTGATGGTGGAATATTGCTTTTCAGACTGGAGGCCTGTGACCAGCAGTGTGTCACAAGGATCAATGTTGGGTCCACTGCTTTTTATCATTTATATAAATGATTTGGGTGTGAAAATTGTAGGTATAGTTAGTAAGTTTGTAGTCAGAGTTCAACAAGACCTTGATCAGATGGGCCAATGGGCCAAGGAGTGGCAGATGGAGTTTAATTTGGATAAATGTGAGGTGCTGAATTTTGAAAAGGCAAATCAGGCAGGACTTATACACTTAATGATAAGGTCCTGGGGAGTGTTGCTGAACCAAGACACCTTGGTGTGCAGGTTCATAGTTCCATGAAAGTGGAGTTGCATTAGACAGAATAGTGAAGAAGACATTTGATATGCTTTTCTTTTTTGGTAAGTGCATTGAGTATAGGAGTTGAGAGGTCATGTTGAGGCTGTACGGACATTGGTTAGGTCACATTTGGAATACTGCATTCAGTTTTGGTCTCCCTGCTATAGGAGGGATGTTGTTAAACTTGAAAGGGTTCAGAAAAGATTTACAAGGATAATGCCAGGGTTAGAGCCTCAGAGAACGGCTGAATAGACTAGGGCTATTTTCCTTGTAATGTCATGGGCTGAGGGATGACCTTATTGAAGCTTATAAAATCATGAAGGGCTTGGTTAGGGTTAATAGCCAAAGTCTTTTCCACGGGGTAGGGGAGTCCAAACTTAGAGGGCATAGGTTTAAGTGAGAGGAGAAAGATTTCAAAGGGACTTAAGGGCAAATTTTTCTTGCAGGGAGTGGTGCATATATGGAATGAGCTGCCAGAGGAAGTGGTGGAGGCTGGTACAATTACAGCACTTAAAATCATCTTGATGAGTATATGAAAAGGAAGAGTTTAGAGGAATATGGGTCAAATGCTGGCAAATAGGACTAGGTTAATTTAGGATATCTGGTCAGCCTGTACGAGTTGCACTGAAGGGTCTGTTTCCATGACTCTATGATTCTATGCAATGTAAAAAATGCAGCTGCCAATTTGCACATAGCAAGGTCCTCAGAACAGTTATTCCTGCCCAGCCTTCAGGACAACATCGACGACAACACTGTACAACCCTGTCACAGCAGCCGCTGCAAGACATGTCAGAGTGTCGACACAGATACCACCATTACATGTGGGGACAGCTCCAACCATGTATGTGGCAGGCACTCGTGACTTGGACAACCTTGTCTGTCTCATGCACTGCAGGCAAGGATGCACTGAGCGAAACCGAGCGTTCATTGGAGATACTGAACAGACACTACGACAATGGATTAATGTACACCGTGCAACGATCACCAGACAGGACTCTTCCCTTCCAATTGGGGAACACTTCAGCGGTCCAGGACATTTGGCCTCGGACCTCCGAGAGACTATCCTCCAAGGTGGATTTTGGGACAAGCAACAATGCAAAGTGGCTAAGCAGAGGCTGATAGCCAAGTTGAATACTCATGGGAATGGTCTCAACCGTGACCTTCGGTTCGTGTCACACTACAGGTGACCCCATTGCACTCTCTCTCCCCCTCTCTCTCACACACATACACACACACATCTATATACTCACACACTCGCGCAAACCATCTCTCATACACAAGCTCTCTCTCATACACACACATGCACTCCCCTGCACTCACCCCCACACGCACCCCCTCACAGGCTTATACCCCATTACATTCATACACATACTTGACCAAGCTTACACAAACATACACGTGCTCTTTCATATGCGCTCCCACCCACACAGACACACTCACATACACATACCCACTCTGTCTCTCCGGCACGCGCACAAGTATGAGTTTATGGGGTGAATTTGTACTTGCAGAATTACATTTTGTTTTGTTCAAAAACTGCATAAATCCATGTAAGATTCTGTAAGCGCCACTTTAGGAATAGAATTGACTCAACATTGGTACAGACTTTACCTTCACACATTTAATGCATTGTCTGAGTCAAGATGCCACCTATTAGTAGATAAACTGACACCACCTTGAGAATGTAATTCTGGGATTTACATATCAAAGAATCTAAACCACCACATCCCATTCTAAAAGGTCATGACTTAATCCAAATTTGTTTAAGAACTATAACCTGGTGTTATGTGATTTTTAACTAAAGTTGTTGAATATATCATTACAGCTCCATGACACTGTAATCCTTTTGTTATAAATTCTGTGTCTTATGGTGATACTCCACAACCACCTGATGCAGGAGTGCCTCGAAAGCTAGTGCTGCCAAATAAACCTGTTGAACTATAACCTAGTGTTGTGTGATTTTTAACTTCAAAACAGTCATTGATATTTTAATGTTAAAATGAAAGAATCTTTGTTTAAAATATCCTCTGTTATAACTCATACCTGACAGTGTAGAAGTCCCTCATGACAGCATTAAATTTTGATGCATTAGTCTTTTGAATAGGATTCGAATCTCTGTTTTCTGCCTCAGTGATGAGAGTGCTAACAACTGAGCAATGGCTGATACTTAAACAGATCTTAGCAGAATAAATGGGATACATTGTGGAAGCAATGGTCTGGTGATATTGTTGCTGGACTGTTAATCCAGAGACCCCAGTAGTATTTTTGGTCGGTGAGGGGGGGGGAGGAGGAGGGGCAGGTTCCAATCCTGCCACAGCAGGATGTGGAATTTAAATTCAATAAAAATCTGGAATTAGCAGTCTAATGATGACCATGAATCCATTATTGATTGGGGAAAAAATCTATCCGGTTCACTAACACTCTTTAAGGAAGGAAACTTACCTGGTCTGACCTATATATGACTCCAGATGCACAGCAGTGTGGTTGACTCTTAACTGTCCCTGGGCAATTAAAGATGGGGAATAAATGCTGACCTTGTCAGTGATGCCCTTATCCCGTGAATGAATATTTTAAAAATCAGTATACAGAACCAACTTTAAGCACTCGAAGATTAGATATGAAAGCTGAAGAGTAAATCCCCTCTTCTGCCTTTATGCTTCATAAAAACATCACCTATTGGACCACACATACACATTTACTTTGCCAAGTTAAAAATCACACAACACCAGGTTATAGTCCAATAGGTTTAATTGGAAGCACACTAGCTTTTGGAGCGTTGCTCCTTCATCAGGTGGTGGTGGAGAACTCAATCCTAACACACAGACTTTATAGCAAAAATTTACTGAAATTATACATTGAAAAATTGATTGTCTGTTAAGCCTTTCATCTGTTAGAATACAGTGATAGTTTCACTTCTTTCATGTGTAAATCACAAAACCCTTTTTTAAAACGTTGCATTCTCGGGTTAGCTGTTAACAATGGGTGACAGCTAGACAATATGTTAAGGTGTTAGCCCCCTGTGTTCTCTGTCAATGACCTGATGTTTAGATTGATTCTAATCTAAAAAGTGAAATAACAGAGTTTTACATAAATTCATGCAGCTTTTGAGCTCAGAGCTCTTCATGAATGTATGCAGTTTTTGAGCAAAGTGCAATGTAACTCAGCAAGTACAAATTCACCCCACAAAATATATGTGTACATGTGGGTCTTTGTCTGTCTGTGTGTGTGTGTCTGCCTGGGGTGAGGGTTGTGAGTGTGAGAAAATGTGTGTGTGTGTGTGGTGAGTGCAGAGTGTCTT
>NC_057734.1:12615197-12618552 GCF_004010195.1 Chiloscyllium plagiosum
TCCCTGAGTACTTCTAGGTGTCCGTCACGTTCCTCCTCATCTGAGCAGATCCGGTGTACGTGTAGGGCTTGTCCATAGGGGATGGCTGCTTTAATATGTTTTGGGTGGAAGCTGGAGAAGTGTAGCATTGTGAGGTTGTCTGTGGGTTTGCGGTAGAGTGTGGTGCTGAGGTGTCCATCCTTGATGGAGATGCATGTGTCTTTGCTAGTAGCTTTATGTCCTCTAAATTACATTGACAAGTTTGTGTCAAATTACTATCAGTTTTGTCTAGCACTCACATCACCTAAACCCATTTCATGTTGCATATTACAATTAGCAGAAAGGTACATTACAGCTCATCAATTGGACTGGTATTGAAAACATGATTCAGAGGTGAAAGAGAAAGTCTGCACATATTGCAGATTTTCAGCAGCTGATCAGGACTGTATTTTCCAAACTTCAAAAAAGGAGGGTCAAATAGGTTAGAATAATGATGAGAAGGCTTCTGTACCAAACAGTAATGCTGCCACCAACCCTTCTTCTTTTGCTAGTTTTCGGACTTTCTAGTAGTCTGTGGTGAAGAATAAATCACAATTAACTCTCAGCAAAAGAGACTCTTGACTTAGATATGGTTGTCAGTAGCATTGTGACAATGTCTTTTGAATGGTAATGCAGGGTTTCAAGCTAATGTTCTGATGGCATTGGTTCAAATCCCACTGTTGCATTTGGTGGAATTTCAATGACTATTTCTGTAATTGAAAGTTAGTTTTTCAGTAATAGAGATTTCATTGATTACAATAAAAACCCATCTGGTTCAGTAATACTCTTTGGGGAAGAAATCTGCCATCCTTACCTGGTGTGGCCTACATATAGTTCCTAACTTACAGCAATGTGGTTGACTCTTAACTTCTCTCTGAAATGGCCTTGCAAACCATTCAATTTTGGGGGAAATAGGGATGGACAACAAATGCTGCCTTTGTTGGTAAAGCCCATATCCCATCAAAGAATAAAGAGTAATAATACAGGATCCAGTTTACTACATTTCGGTAACCATACACAGGTTACATTAGCCATTAGACATATTAACTATGGCTAAACTAGAGTTAAGTTGTGCGCTTACATCTTCATCAGGATAATGTATCCATCAGTTACTTCCCCCAACTATAGTTGCCTAACAGAAATTGCCACAAGTTCGATGCTGCAGCCCATGGTTGTGTTTTATCTTATAATGGCCAATGATTTATCTTAGCTCAAATTGACTCTTTTGTATGAATTATGTTATATAACATTAATCTTACTTTTGTGAATGTTAACAATTGACATAATTACTGTTTGCTTCTGCTTTGAATTGACTGAAATCTTTATTTGGATTCTGATGACACTTAACCCAGAAATTTGATCAATTAGAATCATGTGTAAAAATTTTCATTTTATGCTTTTCAAGTGGCTTAAAAGCCATTGAAGCAATCTGGGAAACATATAAAGTCATAGAAACAGACCCTTCAGTCAAACTCATGCATGCTGACCAGATAACCTAAGTTAATTTAGTCCCATTATTAGCATTTGGCCCATATCCCTCTAAGCCCTTCCTATTCATGTATCCATCCAGATGCCTTGTAAATGTTGTAATTGTACCAGCCTCCACCACCTCCTCTAGCAGCTCATGCACCTTAACCCTATGCCCTCTAATATTGGACTCCCCTAACCTGGTAAAAATACTTTGGCTATTCACCCTAACTATGCCCCTCATGATTTTATAAACCTCTATGAGGCCACCCCTCAGCCTCTGACACTCCAGGGAAAATATCCAAGCCTATTCAGCCTCTTCCTATAGCTCAAACCCTCCAGCCCTGGCACCATCCTTGTAAAATATTTTACATTAATCCAGCTATAAAATTGGAAACCTATATGTCATTAAATAAAACAAACAATTTGTAAACTCAAATAAAAGCTATGTTCTGCCAATGTTGAAGATCAGAAATTAAAATAGAAAATGTTGGAGATATTTAGCAGGTCTGGCAACATCTGTGGATAGAGAAACTGGGATAATGTTTTGAGAATCTTGCTCAGAATTTGTACTGTCTGGATCAAAGATTTTAAGAAATTAACTCATTGATTTAAATCAAGTCACTTGTTCTTCCATGTGCTGTCAACGTCTGCATTTCCAAGTCAGAAACAAAGGTGTAAAATAAAATGTATAATTTAAAAATATTACCATCCAATTGTAATGTATAATTTGTAATGTGAAAGACATTGTATTTCTTGCATTGCTTTGTATTTATAAAGATTTATGTTATAGTGACCAAGAGGCACTGGGGATGTGAGTTCAAACCTCACTATGGCATCTGGCATAATTTCAGTTCAATTTATAAAATCTGAGAGGGGAGATTCAATGATTTTATTCCCTTTGTACGATAAGCTTGAGCTTTTCCATGTTTGTGAGTTATCTAAGCCAACTTAAAGAAAATAGTCTCTGAGCAAAAAACAGTGATGTGTTCGCCATGTTTCTCAATTTTTAATTTTCACCTGATTTTACCCGAGAAGTATATTTTAAGTTTAATTCGACAGCCAAGTTTAAGAAAGCCAAGTCCCTTTCTCCTTTATTTGAGTCTTCTTTCCCACCAAGTGAAAGATGGGTTTAGACAGTCGTTACATTGTGGTGCTTACCATGTGACAGAGCTGCTGTCAATCTAATGTTACTTTGCCTGAAGTGTGAAGGAGAAGGACGATCCTGAAAATTCAGGAACAGTAAACTGATTGAAACCTGATCATTTGGTAACGAAATGCTGAAGTTCTTTTTAACCCTGGGCACATGGCCTCACCCCTCACAATGATCATAAGAAAATTCTTCTTTATTCTCTATTCTTTTTGATTCAGTTCTGCACTGGCTTTGTACAGTGAATTGGATTGAAATAGTGACAGCATTGGAAGAACTGGGAATTTGCATTGGCATTTTGTTAATATTGCTTGTGTTGCTAGTTTTGATACACTCTTCAGGGATCAGTGCATTGTATCATCACAGGTTATAGTCCAACAGGTTTATTTGGAAGCACTAGCTTTCGGAGCGCAGCTGCTTCATCAGGTGGTTGTGAAATATAAAGTTGTAAGATACAGAATTTATAGCAAAAGTTTACAGTGTGATGTAACTGAAATTGTATATTATAGAGTCATGGAGATGTACAGCATGGAAACAGACCCTTCGGTCCAACCTGTCCATGCCGACCAGATATCCCAACCCAATCTAGTCCCACCTGCCAGCACCCAGCCGATATCCCTCCAAACCCTTCCTATTCATATACCCATCCAAATGCCTCTTAAATGTTGCAATTATACCAGCCTCCACCACTTCCTCTGGCAGCTCATTCCATACACGTAC
>NC_057734.1:12618972-12626178 GCF_004010195.1 Chiloscyllium plagiosum
TCTGCCACTTCTCAGCCCATTGGCCCATCTGGTTAATATCCTGTTGTAATCTGAGGTAACCCTCTTCGCTGTCCACTACACCTCCAATTTTGCTGTCATCTGCAAACTTACTAACTGTACCTCTTATGCTCGCATCCAAATCATTTATGTAAATGACAAAAAGTAGAGGACCCAGCACCGATCCTTGTGGCACTCCACTGGTCACAGGCCTCCAGTCTGAAAAACAACCCTCTAACACCACCCGCTGTCTTCTACCTTTGAGCCAGTTCTGTATGCATCATATTGAAAAAGATTGTGTGTTAAGTCTCTCATCTTTTAGAATGACCATGTTGGTTTCAGTTCTTTCACATGTAAATCGCAAAACTTTTTTTAGGACATTCGTTAGGCCACTGTTGGAATATTGCGTGCAATTCTGGTCTCCTTCCTATCGGAAAGATGTTATGCAACTTGAAAGGGTTCAGAAAAGATTTACAAGGATGTTGCCAAAGTTGGAGGATTTGAGCTATAGGGAGAGGCTGAACAGGCTGGGGATGTTTTCCCTGAAGCGTCGGAGGCTGAGGGGTGACCTTATAGAGGTTTACAAAATTATGAGGGGCATGAATAGGATAAATAGACAACGTGTTTCCCTGGTGTCAGGGAGTCCAGAATTAGAGGGCATAGGTTTAGGGTGAGAGGGGAAAGATATAAAAGAGACCTCAGGGGCAATGTTTTCACACAGTGGGTGGTACGTGTATGGAATGAGCTGCCAGAGGAAGTGGGGGAGGCTGGTACAATTGCAACATTTAAAAGGCGTTTGGATGGGTATATGAATAGGAAGGGTTTGGAAGGATATGGGCTGGATGCTGGCAGGTGGGACTAGATTGGGTTGGGATATCTGGTCGGCATGGACAGGTTGGACCAATGGGTCTGTTTCCATGCTGTATATCTCTATGACTCTATAATTGGTATCATGTCAGCCCAGATAATGTATGAAGGTGTGAGCTGCCCTTTGGGAGATTGTCTGTGCCACAATGACTGATTCTAATCTAAAAAACAGATTTACAAAATCTTACATGGATTCATGCAGTGTTTGAGCAAAGTAAAATGTAATTCTGCAAGTACAAATTCACCCCACAAACTTATGTGTGTGTGTGTGCATGTGGGTGCGTGTGTAGGGGAGCTGGGGGCAGGGTTTATGAGTGTCTGTGAGAGAGTATGTGTATGTGTGTGAGTGTGAGAGTAAAGGGGTATAATTCTGTGAGAGACTGCATGTGTGAGTGTGTGAGTGTATGTATGAGCATATGAGAGAGGGTCTGCCTGAGTGTATGAGTCCGTGTGTGTGTGTATAGTGCAATGGGGTCACCTGTAGTGTGACATGAACCCAAGGTCCCAGTTGAGGCCTCTGCTCGGCCACTTTTCGGTATTGCCTGTCCTGAAGTCTGCCTTGGAGGACGGTCACCCAAAGGTTTGAGGGCGAATGTCCCGGACTGCTGAAGTGTTCTCCCACTGGTAGGGAACACTCCTGTCGGTTGCTTCTTGTGCAGTGTCCATTCATTCATTGCCATAGCCTCAGCTTGGTCTCACCAATGTACCATGCCTCAGGGCATCCTTGCCTGCAGCGTATGAGATAGATAACATTGGTTGAGTCACGTGAGTACTTGCCACTTACATGGTGGGAGGTGTCCCATGAATAATGGTGGTATCCATGTCGACATTCTGACACGTCTTTCAGTATCTACTGTGACAAGATTGTATAGTGTTATCCTGAAAGCCAGGCAGTTTGCTGCGAACTATGATCTGTTTGAGATTTGGTGGTTGTTTAAAGGTAAGAATGGAGGCGTGGGGAGGCGTTGTATCATCACCTCTTTGGTGTGATGCACAAACTACATTTATGACCATTAATTTTATTATTCGTCTGCCTCCATTCATTTAACCTGTTGCCTGCAGCATTGCCTGACTCAAAATACATATTGGGAATCTAAAAGAACTGAAGATGCTGGAATTCAGAAACAAAAACAGAAATTGCTGAAGGTCCAGCAACATCAGTACTGAAGAAGGCTCACGGAATCGAAAACGTTAACTCTGTTTTCGCTTCACACATGGTGCCATGTAGGAATCTACTCCGACACATCTGTCAGATTTTCTACTGATAAAAAACCCTTACCTCTGCTTTTTTATCCAAATTATAACATATCCAGATATTGGTGACCACATTCCTTCCTACCTGTAATTCCAGTCACCTACATATGTAATTCACACCAACTTTAATATTTTCTTGTCTCCTCAGTGTATTGATGTCAACATTTTTATCTTCTTATCTCCCCTGATTGTGCTCCTCATTAAGTCCACAAACTTTGGGCAGAGTCCAGGACTAGACTGTGACACTTTCTAAAGTGTTATTCCAATAATTATATTGTGCCCAACAATTACATAATGTAATGCATGTACCTTCAATTCACACTTAAGCAGAATCTCAACATTCTTGCAGCATCCATTTCTGATCTGGCCTCATGAATACATGAATGAGAGCACAATACATGAATGAGAGCACCGTGGGCGGCATGGTGGCACAGTGGTTAGCACTGACCAGAGAACCCGGGTCTCTGGTCAGTCGCCAGAGACCCGGGTTCAATTCCCGCCTCAGGCGACTGACTGTGTGGAGTTTGCACATTCTCCCCGTGTCTGCGTGGGTTTCCTCCGGGTGCTCCGGTTTCCTCCCACAGTCCAAAGATGTGCAGGTCAGGTGAATTGGCCATGCTAAATTGCCCGTAGTGTTAGGTAAGGGATAAATGTAGGAGTATGGGTGGGTTGCGCTTTGGCGGGGCGGTGTGGACTTGTTGGGGCCAAAGGGACTGTTTCCACACTGTAAGTAATCTAATCTAATCTAATCTTAAAAAAAATGTTCTAATTGTCATGTATGACCTCTGAGGTTAACTAGTCAATGGAGCAAGGGAGATTCTCTCAATATCTCATTGTTGCCTTGGCCATGGTCTCAAAGGGCCTTCACATGAGAGTTGCCATAGCATCACACACAAAATGAAGCCTGCTAGCACAAGGCTTCAGTGGAGGACAACTGTTGGGTTGGGCTGGTTCCTGGCAGCTGCTTCATGCCAAGGCCACTTAGATACTTTTTTGGACCACCTTACATGATGTCAGGTTGACTAATGTGCATGGGAAGGGATTATTGTCAGGTTTGAAGGAAATTCTGCAGTAGTACATGCCTCCAAATTCACATGAGGTACGTGGCAAGGAAATGCCCTCTCAACATGTACAACTATGCAGCATCAATTGGAACACATTCCTTTTGGGGCTTTGCTGAGGTACAACACTACCCTCTGTGAGGACATAACCTGGAGCTTCATGGGGAAGGTTCGTCCCTTTACTAAGACTGTGTACTTTCTCTTACCTCTCAGTCTGGACCATACTCAGGTGCCAGCCTCTTTAAAAAGCTGCCTACCCATGTGGGAATACTTGCAAGGCAACAAGGCATCAATGTCTCCACACCAAGCTGATGACGCATCAGACTGAGGCTGAGGACAAGTACACTGCTGGCCACACTTAGTCCATGGCCATTGACCATTAGCCTCCTGATGATGAGCTTCTGATGCCTGTATCAGTGTATCTCGAGCATGGCGTCCCACACCATAGTTGGGTTCTGTGTCCTTCAGCACCTTTGTTGACAAAAAGGGAATGTGTTGGATGAGGGGGAAGCGTAGGAATGAGACAAAACCTCTGAGGAGGAAGAGGATCCTGAGCTGGACAAGGAGTGCACTCAAAGAAAGGAAGACAGGGCAATGGTCAGGACAGCCTGAGAGGTCAGAGAGAACCTTATAGCCAACCACTTCCAGGATGACTCAGCAGATTTTCTATGCCCGAGTTATTATTCCATTTGTGCAGTTGGCTGTGAGCCCTCAACCTGCTGCATTCCATACCCCTGTGGTTGAATTGTGGTTATATTTGATTTATTTACACAATAAGATGTTGGTTTTTTACTTTCAAATGTGGCTCTAATCTCCACTTCTCCGCAACGTTTCCTCTGCAAACTTACACTGGATCAATGTTAGTGCTAAAGAACTGTACTTTACAGTGAAGATTTCCAATACCTGTCATTCTTGGATGTTTGTGCTCGAGTGGTCCTTGTAGCAAAAACTGATGAGTTACTTCAGAGAGTCCACATCATAATGAAAATTGTCAAGTTGTCCCACATCCTGAGAGTGTTTCTTTCTGTGCCTTTCTTTATTGAATTGTTTCAGTATACTCACATCAATTTATTATGATATTTTTCAATTATACAATTTGAGAATATGTACTTTAGCTCGCTGGGTTAGAGATTTGTTTTCAGGCGTTTCATCACCATACTAGGTAACATCACCAGTCTCCGGTGAAGCGCTGGTGGTATGTCCTGCATCTCTATGTATAGGTTTTGGATTCTTAAGGTGGGTAATGTCATTTGTGGTTCTTTTTTTCATACTAGTTTTCATACATTTGGACAAAGAAGGACACCACTTTGACTGGGAGAACACATACATCCCAGGACAAGTGAAACAAAGAAATGCATGAGAATTCTTAGAGGCATGGCATTCTAACCAGAACTCCATCAATAATACATCGATTTAGACCCTATCTACCTTCCCTTGAAAAAAAAACTGGAAATGACATTGCCCACTTTAAGAAACCAACACCTATAACTAGAAAGGTGGGACATACCACCAGCACTTCACCGGAGACTCACTGATGATGTCACCTAGTATGGTGACGAAATGTCTGAAAACAAACCTTCAAGCTCAGCGAGCTCACTTACACACTTTGCAACCTGAGCTACAAATCTTCTCAAACATCACTAATACAATTTGAAAAATCTTCCATCAGACACCCACCAAAAAACTGGTGATTATGAGATGCAATAATATAAGACATTTGTCACTGAATTGCAACCATGGAAAATAATTCTCACAAGCAAACAACTCATAAATTTATAAATCTCTATCAAACCTCCTCTTTTTCCCTCTGCTCCAATGTCAATAATCCTGGAAACTTATAAATACAGTTTCACTTCCCTATAGTATCATCATGATCAAATGATAGTGTAGACCATAGGTAATACTGTCCTTTCTGTTTGGGAATGCCCAAAGCTGTGATCTAACCTATGTTTTGTATTTTGAAAAATCATTACTTACGTTACACATGGAACCAATATTCTGTGTGCTTTTCTTTAGGCCTTTACCTTCCTCCACCTGTGTCTTCAGAAAATTAAGTACTTGTTGATTCTCATACTTCAGCCTCTTTCCATTCAATATATATTTCAAAGATGCTTATCCTCCTGACATGTATTACTTCATGCTCTCTGAAAATTGGCAAAAGCTAAATGCAGACTTTTATATCCATAAACAGGACAATGTTATGACTAGAAATAATGAACTGTCTGGAGGTTACTTCTGAATCTTTTAGGCTAGTGTCATTTAAATTCAGATATCTATTGGAAAAGTTCAGGGCAATTGTACAGGGCACCATCAAGTTTGAATGAGTAGGAGGGAAGATGAGAGAGACCAAGAAATATTAGTTAACCAATACAAACATTTGGCTCCAAAAACCTGCAGTCTATATCAGGAAGGAAAGATTATAGAGTTAGGGAATTCCTTAGGTTTAATATGTAGAAGAAACAAGATACAGCCTAATTACATTTTCTATCTCAACACAATGAGGAAAAGAAAGGTAATAAATGTTTGAATTTTTGGAGTTTAGTGGACCAAGAGTTGAACATTTGGAAGAGCAATGACCATAGTCTCAATGCAATCAAGAAACAAGTCATACTTTAAATAAGACAGAAAAAGTTGTGGATCAGAGCTGCTTATAAAATAATAAGCTTTGTTTTAAATAACAAATTCTATAATCTTCTCTAGTTTCTATATAAAAAAGAAAGTAATCCTGAATATATAAGCTATCCTTAGATACCCAGGGGAAAAGGTGGTAGATTTTCTTGAACCATTGTAGTCCTTCTGTTAACAGTAGCACTTCCACAAAGATGTTAAACAGACTGTTGCAGAATTCTGGTTCAGCAACAATGATGGAATGATAACTTTATGGCCATATCAGTACAGTGTGTGAATTGGGAATGATGTTTCCATTATTTTGCTGTCCTTGTCTATCTCAGTCAAAGAGGCCATGAGGCTGGAAGATGCAATAAATCTGGTGATATTGTGATTTATTTATACTTCCTTCAATTTAGTTTATTGCATTCACTGCTCATAATGTAGTTCCTCTATACTGGCAGGGCCAAACACAACTGGGTGACTGCTTAGCAGAACACCTACAGTCTATTCATAAGAGTAACAACATAAGACCTTCCAGTTACTTGCCACTTCAATACATCATCTTGCAATTTCATGTTGATGTTTCTGAATAGGCCTACTGCTGTGTTACAGTGAACCCCAACACAAGCTAAAAGAACCATTTCCCTGAGGTACTTTACAGCCTTCAGCAAACAATATTAAGTTCAACAATTTCAGAACATGAGCATTAGTCTCCATTTTGATTAGAACACTCCTTGCCCACTCCACCCAGCACAGCCAACCTATTTTCTACGATACATGTCTACCATTAATACCTGTTTTTCACCATTAGCTCTCTCCTTGTCCTTTACTCAAGGCATCCTCACCATCTGTCCACTTGCTACTTCTCCCTTTTCTTCAACAGCCTAAAGTCCATCAGCTTCGAGCTCCTCAGTTTCAAAGAAGTAATTGAACGTGAAACTTTAAGTTTCTCTATAGATGCTGCCAAACTTGCTAAGTTTCTCCAACACTTTCTGTTATTATTTCAGTGGGGGCAGTGTGTCACGTAGATAATACATGACCACAATAATATGTTAATAGTGGAAGGAAGAAAACATTGAGAACATTTATGACAAAAAAAGCACATGGTGAGGACAGTGCAGGAGAGAGGGAGAAAACCTGCACAGTTACCGCCTTTGCTGTTTGAATTCGTGTATCGCTGAACATCGGAGTGCATCTGTGAAAATTAACAAACAGTGAAATTCACAACTAATCTTGGAGGAACTGTTGGGCGAAGTTCACAACACAGAATCAAATAAGTTAATTGTTGTTTTAAGTCTGTCCAATAGAAAGGCTACAGTAGTGGGTACAGTGGATTCTTTCTTGATTATATGTTTTTGGAGATACGTCTCTTGATTAAACTTAAAATATTAGCCATAGCTATTAATTTAACCTGGGG
>NC_057734.1:12629843-12668681 GCF_004010195.1 Chiloscyllium plagiosum
TAAATAGACAAAGTCTTTTCCCTGGGGTCGGGGAGTCCAGAACTAGAGGGCATAAGTTTAGGGTGAAGGGGAAAGATATAAAAGAAACCTAAGGGGCAACGTTTTCACGCAGAGGGTGGTACGTGTATGGAATGAGCTGCCAGAGAATGTGGTGGAGGCTGGTATAATTGCAACATTTAAGAGGCATTTGGATGGGTATATGAATAGGAAGGGTTTGGAGGGATATGGGCCAAGTGCTGGCAGGTGGGACTAGATTGGGTTGGGATATCTGGTCGGCATGGACGGGTTGGACCGAAGGGTCTGTTTCCATGCTGTACATCTCTATGATTCTGTGAGGAATTGTTGCCAAATTCTATGCATCAGATTTGACTGTTTCTACCTATTAATACAGTTGGAGACCTCTTGTTTGTATCTAAAATGTGAAGTGAAACAGATATTTTCAGAGCAAAAATACTGATCTTGTTTCCATACTGATAGATTATGCTGTGTAATCAATTTGAACTAAAAATGTTGAATAAGACTTTTTATTCCTGTGGTACAAATCCAACTTAAAAGTGTTTTTACAGGGTAGCATGGTGGCTCAGTGTTTAGCACTGCTGCCTCACAGCACCAAGGTCCCAGGTTTGATTCTAGCCTCAGGCAACTGTCTGTGTGGAGTTTGCACATTCTCCCCATGTCTGCGTGGGTTTCCTCTGGGTGCTCTGGTTTCCTCCCACTGTCCAAAGATGTGTAGGTCAGGTGAATTGGCCGTGCTAAATTGCCCATAGTGTCAGATACATTAGTCAGAGGGAAATAGGTCCGGCTGGGTTAATCTCCAGAGGGTCGGTGTGGACTTGTTGGGGCCAAAGGACCTGTTTCCACACTGTAGGGAATCTAATCTTAACAAAGCAGAAACTGGTGCAAAGACATTTTGCAATCAGTAATTTTGTAATTACTACACAAGAGAAGCTGACTATCAAATCAACTGTGATGCTTATTTCAATGTCCCCTTCATCTTAGGCAGTCTCTCAACACCAAAGATGACTTGCTTCCATTACAGACGTATCGGTCCTGAGGGTCGTTTTAATGTACGTTGTTGTGGAAACTTAATTTGACATCCCCTAATGAATGCAATTTGCATTCTCATAGCACCTAAACAGTGGGTGAAGGTGAATGTGGGCAGAGGTGCAAAATAGGCATTGTGCACAGTATTCAATTTTATTAACGCCAATAGTTCTGCTTCCTGACTCAAGTCCAATTTCACCTGATTTTTATTCAATCACATGATGAGGGCATCAATAGCTAGGTCAGCAGTTATTGCCCATTCGTAATTACCTACAAGGCAGTTAAGAGTCAACCAAATTGCTGTGATCTGGAGACACATGTAGGCCAGATCATGTAAGGATAGCAGTTTCCTTCCCTAAAGGACATTAGTGAACCAGATGAGTTTTTCCCCAACAATTGGCAGTTTGGAGGATATATGTTTCCAGAGGTAGAATGAGACAAGGCTATGCATTATTTATAAATGAGGATAAACATTTTTTAATCCAATGCTTTGGGGAACAGGAAGCCATTTGGAATTGACAAGTTGGGAATGATGAGTGAACAGAACTGAATGCAATAGTGGATGCCAGTAGCAGAAGTCTGGATCAGTAAGAGTGTCTGGAACTCAGGAAACCAGCAAGAAGAAATTGAATTTTAAAAGTAACATAAGTGTGATCAAGGGTGCCTGGAATGATGACCAAACATTATTGATAAAGGAATAAGAAGTGGAAGCAGCTTCACCCTGTTCAGCCTGCTCTGTCATTAAGTGTTTGATTATTGTCTTAATCATGAAGATGTGTTTGGACTGAACTGTGGTTGGAGATCAATACAAGTTGCAGGGACAAGATTTATCTTTCTGAGGGGGAACCTTTCCCTTCAGGATATAATATAATAGAATTAAATATCGCTATGAGCATGAGCTTTTCCATGCTGTAAAAACTATGTCCCTGTAAATGAAGGAGGGAGTAGGACAAGGGCCATTCTGATAGACTAAAATTTTAACAGGAGGAAAAAAAACATTTTAAAGAAATTACATTTTCTATATTTTTCTTTCTTGACTGAGTCTTTACTGTTCATAGTCAAAGGTTAAAGTTAAAATTGGAGTTTCTTTGCTAATGTAAAACCATATACAATGAAAGTAAACTATCATTATATACTCCATGTGAATCAAATTTACATGAATTCTGCTGCTCTGCAAGACACTGTCGCCATCTATTGAATCTGGTGCTTCCCTACGGCTTAATCCATGGTACATATTTGTAATAGTCTTAATTCCTCATCTGTTCACCTTCACCTCTTGCCACATTGGTATCAATCCTACAATTCTGGCTGTTGTCTTTAATAAGTCATTATAATATGTATAAGAATGATGCATTGGCTGAATGTCTTTGATTTCTACAGAGAAGTGAACTAAAACCTTGTGAAAATGGCAATCAGTCTAGATTATTCAATAATTCTTCACATTAATTGGTAGTATACTAATCAACAAAGCAAAAAAGTTATAGAAAGGTAAATGTATTACTGAAAGAAAAAGATGTTTTTAAAAAGATATAGGCAAGGTTGGAAAGGGTTTAATTAGTAATAGCATAAGAGTTTATATCTCTGGTCGGCATGCTTAGCAAAACTCTGGCTTGACAGGGATGTCAAAGGAGTTTAAACTGAAACTGAGATAACATCAGAGTACAATCACAGAAACCCTTTTTCTTTTGAAAATCTACTTGAAACAAATGTTTAAATTAGCGACATTGTTAAATTGATTGCTTTCCAAATGCAGTGCATTTGCTTAATCTACATAGAAATATAGCTTGATATTCAAGTGTTCTGCAAGTACATGTCCATTTTCCTTTTTTGTCTCATTATATTATTAGATGTCTGTGTGTGACTGTGTATATATGCGTGTGAAAAAGATAGCAATTATTTTCACATTTGTTCTTGGAAAAGCTGCATTTATTGCTGAGCTCCAGTTGTCTTGAAAAGATGATAATGGGATTTACTTTTGAACTGCTGATGTCTGTCCCTATAGTTCTGGTGCTCTCACAGTGATTTGTTTTTCATGGAATATTGCTGAGGAATGATGAAGCAACAGTAATACACTTCCAAGGATAGTACGTGATTTAAAAGGGAACTTGCAGATGATGCTATTCACATGATGATGTTGCTCTAGATTTACTGAAGATAAAAGATGTAACACCTGAATTTGTAGAACCTATTCTAGCTTCTAGATATCCCATACTGTTTTAGAACCATTGATTTCCCAATGACATTTTGTTATATAAAGGTGTTATATGACAATCAATCTGGAACACCTCTGATCAGTTCAGAAGCATGGAACCACGCTTCCAGTGCCTACCTTTTCAATTCTCCGTCTTGCTCCCACTCTGATGTTTCTATCCTTATTGCAGTATTCTACAAAGCTCACTTTAAGCTCAAGGAGCAGAACTTCACTTTTTCAACTGGCCACATCACAGCTTCCTGGACTCAATGCTGAGTTCACCAGGTGTAGATCATAACTTCTGCCTAAACGTTGTTCCATTTGATGCCATGCTTTATTGTTTCTCTTTTATTTCCTTTCGTTGAGATAGTTGTCAGTTAGGATCCTGCCATTCACAACTCCTCTAGTTACATCTTTTGTTTCTTTACTTGTGCCATTACCATTTCCTTTGTCCTTGCACCACGAAACCCTTTTTATCACTTCACCATATCACAGACCTGCTTTTGAAATTTTTTTTGCCATTCTCCCTCCTTTTCCGGATCTCTGGATTACTTCCCGAGCCATGTGCAAATTGACTTAGGGATAAGAAAATTGGGGAAGTAAACACATGGCTAAGAGAGTGGTGTGGGAAGGAGGGGGTTCCATTTCATGGGGCATTGGCATCAGTTTTGAATTGGGTGGGATCTGTACCGATGGGACGGTCTCCACCTCAACCAATTTGGAACCAGTGTTCCGGCAAAAAGGATATATAGGATGGTCGCTAGGATTTCAAACTAGTGAGTCGGGGAAGGGAAAGGTAGAACAACAGGAAGTATGATGGTAAATAAAAAGATAAGCAGCAGGTTAGCATGTGTGCAGGGGTGTTTAAGTACAAGGCAGACTTTGAAAGAAGTAAAAAGGAAAGATAACTCAGGTGATATTATGAGAGATGTTGGAAATCATGAGGGTAAGAAAACTAGCCTAAGGGCACTTTACCTGAATGCTCGAAGCATTTGTAACACGGTCAATGAGTTAATGGCACAAATCATCGCGAATGAATATGATTTAGTAGCCATTACAGAGACATGGTTACAGGATGGTCACAACTGGGAGTTAAATATCCAGGGGGATCAGACTATCCAGAAGGACAGACAGGAAGGCAAGGGAGGTGATGTAGCTCTGATATTCAAGGACGACATCAGGGTGGTGCTGGAAGATGATATAGGTTCTATGGAGAACAAGGTTGAATCCATTTGGGTGGAAATTAGAAATTCTAAGATGAAAAAGTCACTGATAGGCGTAGTCTATTGACCACCAAATAAAAACATCACATTGGGGTTGGCAATGAACAAAGAAATAACTAATGCCTGTAAAAATAGTATGGCAATAATCGTGGCAATAATTTGCATGTCGATTAATCAAACCAGCTCAGTCAGGGTAGTCTAGAGGAGGAGTCCGTTGAGTGTGAGTATATCCGCGATAGTTTTCTTGAACAGTATGTAATGGAACCGACGAGGGAACAGGCTATTCCAGATCTGGTCCTGTCTAATGAGACAGGGATAATTAATGACCTCATAGTTAGGGATCCTCTTGGAAGGAACGATCACAATATGGTTGAATTTAGAATGCAGATGGAGAGTGTGAAGGTAAAATCCAATACCAGGGTCCTGTGCTTCAACAAGGGAGACTAAAATAGAATGAGGGCGGACTTGGCTAAAGTAGACTGGAAACAAAGATTTTATGATGGGACAGTTGATGAGCATTTGAGGACTTTTAAACCAATTTTTCAAAGCGCTCAGCAAAAATAAATTCGAGTGAAAAGGAAGGACTGTAAGAAAAGGGTAATCTACCATGAGTGTCTCAGGAAATAAGTGAGGCTATCAAATTGAAAGAGAAGGCATACAAAGTGACCAAGAACAGCAGGAAACTAGAAGACTGGGAAAACTTTAAAGGTAAACAGAAAGCCACAAAAAAAACTACAAAATAGAACGAGAAAAAAAACTAGCACAGACTATAAAGACAGATAGCAAAAGTTTCTATAAATATATAAAATGAAAAAGAGTGGCTAATATAAACGTTGATCCTTTAGAGGCTGAGAAGGGGCATTTAATTATGGGATATGATGAAATAGCCCAGGCATTGAACAGGTATTTTGTGTGAGTCTTCACAGTGGAGGACACTAATAACATACCAGAAATTGACAAAGAGACAAAGGTAATTGAGGACCTGTAAATAATCATTATTATGGAAGAGGTAGTGTTGGGCAAGCTAATGGAGCTAAGAATAGACAAGTCTCCTGGTCCAGATAGAATGCATTCCAGTGTACTAAAAGCATTGGCGGGAGAAATAGCAAGTGCATTTGTGGTAATTTTCCAGAATTTGCTGGACTCTGGGTCGGTCCCAGCAGATTGGAAAACAGCAAACATGACACCACTGTTTAAAAAGATTGGTAAAAGAAAATGGGGAATTATAGACCGGTTAGCTTAAGCTCTGTAGTGGGGAAGATGCTTGAGTCTATTATCAAGGAAGAAAGAGCAAGGCATCTAGATAGAAATTGTCCCATTGGGCAGAAGCAGCATGGGTTCATGAAGGGCAAGTCATGCTTCACAAATATTTCGGAATTCTATGAAGACGTTATGAGCAAGCTAGACAATGGGGATCCAGTGGATGTGGTGTACCTAGATTTCCAAAAGACCTTCAACAAGGTGCTGCACAAGAGGCTGCTGCATAAGATAAAGATGCATGGTGTTATGAGTAAAGTCTTAGCATGGATAGAGGGTTAATAACTAACAGGATGCAAAGGGTGGTGATAAATAAGTGCTCTTCTGTTTTGCAATCAGTAACTAATGGTGTGCCTCCGGGATCAGTATGGGACTGCAATTATTCACAATTTATATAAATGATTTAGAGTTGGGGACCATGTGATAAAAAGTTGCAGTATGCTGCTATGCAGAGGGACCTGGGTGTCCTTGTGCATGGATCACAGAGGATTGGTCTGCAGGTACAACAAATAATTAGGAAGGCAAATTGAATTTTGTCCTTCATTGCTAAAGGGATTGATTTTAAAAGCAGGGAGATTATGTTGCAGATGAACAGGGAGCTGGTGAGGCCACACCTGGAGTACTGTGTGTAGTTTTGGTCTCCATACTTGAGAAAGGATGTCCTGGCCCTGGAGGGGGTGGAGAGGAGGTTCACTAGGTTGATTCCGGAGTTTAAGGGGTTGGCTTATGAGGAGAGACTGAGGAGACTGGGATTATATTCATTGGAATTTAGAAGAATGAGGAGGAATCTTATAGAAACATATAAAATTATGAAGGGAATAGATGAGATAGAAGTGGAGAGGATGATTCCACTGACAGGTGAAAATAGGACAAGAGAGCATAGTCTCAAGAGGGAGCAGGTTTAGGACTGAATTGAGAAGGAACTTGTTCACTTAGAGGGTTGTAAATCTGTGGAATTCCCTGCCCAGTGAAGTAGTCGACGCTACTTCAGTAAATGTTTTTAAAGCTAAGATCAATATGCTTTTGAACAGGGTGGTTGAAGCAGGAACCTTAACAACATTTAAGAATTATTTAGATGAATTGGAAAGCCATAACTTATAAGGCTAGGAACCAAGTGTTGGTAAATGGCATTAGAATACATAGATGTTTGATGATTGGTGTGGGCATGATTGCCCAAAGGCCACTTTGTGCGCTGTAAACAAAACTCTGACTCTATAACTATTCATATGCAAGAATGAATCACAGTATTTGCAACCAGGACTTCTTTTTTATTTATTCACATGATGAGGGTATTGCTCACCAGGCAGCATTTGTTTCCCATCTCTAATTGCCCAGAGGATAGTTAAGAGTCAACCACATTGCTGTGGGTCTGAAGTCAAATGTAGTCCAAACCAGGTAAGGCTAACGTAAAAAAAAAATGAAGATACTGGAACCCAATGTAGACAAGCAGGAGGCTGGAAGAGCACAGCAAGCCAGGCAGTATCAGGAGGTGGAGAAGTTTTGGGTATAACCCTTCTTCAGGATTGGAGGTGGGGGTAGGAAGAGTTGCAGATAAAGAGGAGGAGGAAGTGTTATGGGTGGGGAGAGGGGCAGCATGGTGAGGTAGTGATAGGTGAATACAGGTGGTAAATATGATCTGCTAGGTCAATAGGAGGAATGAATCCGGTTGGTAGCTGGAAGAAAGGGCCAGTTGAAAGGATGGATGGGAAGAGGCGGGGCTGGAAAGGGAGTTGGGGGATGGTTGGGAAGATCATTTGAAATTGGAGAACTCAATGTTGAGTCCTCTGGGCTGTAGGCTGTCCAGGCATAAGATGAGGACATCTTCTTCTAATTTGTGTTCGGATTCACTGTGACAATGGAGGAGGCCGAGGATGACATGTCGGAGTGGAAGTGGAAAGGGACATTGAAATGGCTGGTAACTGGGAGGTCAGGCTTGCCCTTACAGGCCTGGCCGAGATGCCTGCAAAACATGTCCTTATTTTATGCTTGGATTCACCAATGTAGAGAAGACTGTACCGGAAGCACTGGATACAGTAAACTAGGTTGGAGGAGAGGCAGGTGAACCTCGTTTCACCTGGAAGGACTGTTTGGGGCCCTGGAGTGAGAGTGATACTGTCAAGGACAAAACAGCCCATTTAATCACCACCTCATTCATTAATCTAAATATCCAACCTCAGTAAAACAGCACTGCCATGTGTACTATTTGCAACATGCCCTTCAACAAACTACCAACTTACAAACACAACCTCCATCATCCATAAAGGCATCAAGTGCATGGGATTACCTCCACTTCAAATTTCTCCTCCAAGTCACACACCATTTGAACTTGAAGGTATGTTGTTGTTCCTTCATCATTGCCAGATCAATATTCTGGAATTCCTGAATCAACACCACTGTGAGAGCACTTTCATCACCCTCAGGAAGGTGACCTCTCAGCAGGTCCACAGGACAACTAAGGATGGACAATAAATTCCAGCTTGGCTAACAATGCTCATAATCCATAAATGTTTTTTTTCAAAGGTGATAAGATGATATTTTGATCCAACTATTTCCCCTTCACTTTTAATCTGAAAATTTATGTAGTTATTATTCTTGCTGTGAATCTCAATCTAGACCCTATCTGACACTTCAGACATTGCTGTAAGTATGGGTTAGCTAAAGTGAATCAAAACTTACCAAACAAAAGCAAAATGCTTTGGATGCTGAAGATCAGGAATAAAAACCAGGAAAAATTCAGTGAGTCTGTCAACAACTTTAGATAGAGGAATAGAGGGCTGAATTTTCAATAAGTGTTGATTTTGTTGAGTTTCACAGATGGCCTTGGACCTAATGCTGGAAAGACAGACTAATGTTGATTTAGTGTATTTTTGATAATACAGACTGTAAGGGCTGAAGAATCTCTTCTGTAATGTATGATTGTATAATTCTAAGGTTTCTCTCTGTGAGGTCTAGTGAGATTTCTCTCTGTATTGACTCAAATATATTTCATGAATTACTCTGCTGCAATGGCACCCCTCTTGACCAATTCCCCTGTTTGCTATAGCTGGAAGAATCCACTTCTCACTGGATATCCTGGAATAGATGGCATCTATTCCATCTCAAAATGCTATTGTGCATCTAGACAAGCATTAGTATTCAAAAGCTTCCTTCTGCAGTTCATTAACTTTTGCCCAGACATAGTGGACATGGAAAAATTGGATTGAGGACTTTGACCCCATACCAGTGTTCCACTAACAAAGAGACAAGGTAGTGTCAGTTATTGCCAAGATGGGGGAGGAACCACACTCAGGCCCTCCAGGCATCACCTTTCAAATGACTCCAGAAGTGACAGGGCCCTTTACCTTCAACCTGCCCAAGACCCAACATACATGTGGGAGCTCAAGACTTGGCTATGTAAAGGTCACATTCAACATGTCTGGGCCCTCTAGACACAAATAATCCCTTGTGGGTGGGGATCTGGTGTCCTGGTTGATGGGGTCGTTTAGATGAGTGGTGTTTCTTTCTTCACCCAACAGTGGAGGCCATGCTAACAGATCTTGCCAATCTGGTCTGAGGTTGCCACTAGAATTAGTGTGATCTCTACATGGAATGCACAACAATGCTGCAAAACTTTCGATGACCTTCTCAGCTCAGCCATTGTAATCTTCTCTCTGCCCCCTTAAAATCGCTCTAAAGCTTCAACTGCATCCAACTCCTACCAAGCCTCATTCTCTGCTACTTTCACTGTTGCAGGCTACATCTTCCCTCACTCACTCTCCCCACCTATGCTATCTTCCATACTCCTCACCCTACATGCCCTACTCACTCGCTCAGTAGACCTCACCATCTCTCTCCCACACACACCAGCTATGTCACCCACTTTCATCTCACTCAACCATACACTTCCTCTCATTCAAGGAAAAAACGGTCACAGTTGGACAGTAAGGCCTGCACAGATGCTTGACATTAAGCACTTCATACCATCAAAAACAAAGATCTTGGCCCTTGCTCTGTGGGTTCTTCCAAACTTTCTTCATTCTGATGCAAGTCTTGCACTAACTTCACTGTCAGTGTCATTCATTGCACACCACATATGACACTAGGCAGTAACGCCTTCTCTCTTTTGTATCTTACAGCTTAGAGTGGGATATCCACTGTCTCAGTGGTCAAGCAGGTCACTCCATAACAAAGGCCTTCAGCTCTTCTGAGGAGGAGAGGTTAGAGTCAGTGGAAGCATCAGTAAGGCTGCCTCCTGCACTCCCTACTAGCTTGGATATCTCATCTGGAACATCAGCTCGATTAGAGATGTTTGAGAACATCACTGCCATGACTCTACAACTGTCTGACAGAGAAACTCTCCATGCCATAGGCACATAGGAGATATGTGGGAGCCAATAGCCCTCATAGTTCAGAGGTTGTAGGTCTGCAATTACACCATGGGAACCAAGGTCCCTCAGGCATGTGATCATCTGGCTGCTTCAATGAGCATGAAGTGCCATGGAAAATCACATTCAGCAGTTTCAGGGTCTGTTGGCTATGCACACTGACCTCCACTTTATTGTTCTAACCATTGGACCTCAACATCAATGACCAATGATTGAGGACTTTGACCTCATACCCGTGTCCCACTAACAAAGAGACAAGATAGTGTCAGTTTTCACCAAGATGGAGGAGGAACCACACTCAGGCTCTCCTGACATCACCTTTCAGATGACTCCAGAAGTGACAGGGCCCTTTACCTTCAACCTGCCCGAGACCCAACATACATGTGGGAGTCCAAGCCAAGGAGGGTATACTTGGCTATGTAAAGGTCACATTCAACATGTCTGAGCTCTCTGGACACAAATAACCCCAGGGTTGCCCAGCAAGCCTCCAAGTACAGTCGGTTCCATTGTAGGGTATGCTTCCTGCACCACAGTTGCAAATCATGCAACTGGGTTTAGACATTGCTGGGGAAAAAGAAAAAAGAAAATCTTGTGAGGCAATATTGTGGACACTGGTACATCTCACTACAAATAAAGCCTGCTATTTGTAGAAATGTGATTAGAATGCCCTGAATCTGTTTGCTCATGAATCTGTGTAGCCCTTACTGTAACTTGTGCACTGTGAGGTCAGGCATCAATTCAATTGTTTGATGGTCAAAGGAATCAAGCATGACTTGAGAAAGTGCTGCACCGAATGTGGGCAACATGGACTTCTCAGTTGTAAAGAACTCCAGGAACGGGGCACCATTTCTCTAAGTGCATGAACATTGGTGTGGTAACATCAGTGGCCAAAGATGTTAGCATCGCATGAAAACATCTGTAATGCTTGCACCTGGGAGGACACAATAAAGCAATGCATAAGGGTCACCAGAGACTGGGAGGTTGCAGGTGTGAGTCCACTTCAGTGAATCTGTGCCCAGTGTTGTTGAAAGCCTAGTATATCTGATATTTGCAGCCTCTCCCTCACAGGTCAAAGCACTTAACTTGCTCACTCCAGATATCATTGCAGTCATTTTCTTTCCAGTGTGCACCTGTAGTTTCAAGGATGATGGAAGGTGATATTGACTGCTCCTTGTAATTACTAGGCTCCTTTGTTACATGTTTTTAAGGCCCTTCCTGGTAATTCTCTCATCAAACCTATTGGCTTTACACCTACACTGATATTTATCTAGCCCATCTACATGAGCCTGCACCAGCCCACTTTTCCCTACTGCCATTGGCACAATAGGGTGTGTGCAACTGGTGACCTGGGGCATGTCCAGAAACATCATTGCTGGATGTTTAAAATGGTAGGTGGGAGGTGCAAGCAGAGAGCTGGGGTTGCTAAGTACCCGCTCTGACTTTCAAGTCAGGAATTGTTCATGTTAGTTTCCTTTTGGTGAGTGGTTACTAGAACCTGAGTATTAATGAAGTGAATATCAATTCATTGTTCATAAGGATGCTAACAAATGATAATTCCCCTTAATATCCATCTCGCTGCTCCCTAGTGAGGATCTCGACACCTGGAACTCAGATTGAGATTGCAATGGATTGCTTCTAATGTTGAGAAAGGCCTCCCCTGATTTTTGACTCGACTCTCCCATATTTCTCACTATGTTTCACATTGTTCAGCTCTTTACAAGATTTTACCCATTGTTAATATTTCAGTTGAAGATTCATGTTGGACTCGATACAGTAACTCCACAAATGCTGTCTGACTTGTGTTTCTCCTCTAGCCCTCTTCTATCTTTTTTCTCTAGATTACTGGAGTTAGTGTTGTACATGTTATTGCTGGAAGAAAGTGAGGACTGCAGATGCTGGAGATCAGAGCTGAAAAATGTGTTGCTGGAAAAGCGCAGCAGGTCAGGCAGCATCCAGGGAACAGGAGAATCGACGTTTCGGGCATAAGAAGGTGCCCGAAACGTCGATTCTCCTGTTCCTTGGATGCTGCCTGACCTGCTGCGCTTTTCCAGCAACACATTTTTCAGCTTCATGTTATTGCTGGAGCCCATTGTTTTTACTGCTGTAAACATGAATTTGATTTCAACAATATTCGTGTTGTGTTATTGCGCTAATTAGTTCTGCATATGGCGCTGGATATCCACGCTGTCGGCGCATAGATTCTAAACGCTGAGTTCTGACGGGCGAGGTATGAGAGCCCAACTGATCCGCTCTGGCGCTGTCCACCCCATTGGTGCTGAACACAATGATTATTGCAGGGATTCTCTCCTCATCCCTGTCGCTGTCCGGCGCTGCGGTGCTGAATTCCTTGGCTGAATTGTGGCACTGTGCTGTTGAATACAGCCGCTATCCGGCGCTGTGGTGTCTCTGTTCGACCTGGAACTGGCGTGGACTCGGCAGTACTTCGTTGCCAGTCTCCAGTTTCCAGTGAGAATGTAAACGGTGATTCTCTTCGCTACCACGCACTGAGCGATGAGACCGGGACATCCGGCATCTGCACCGATCCACCATGGACGAAGACCTCTTTCAGCTACGGCATCTACCGTAAGTAGAAACGACTGCCAAGCCACGCAAGTGGATACCCATGAATAACTCCGTGTCTAGGGACACGGGCGCTAGGCCTATGCATCCCCCAGCCAGCCTGAAACGCCAAACCCTCATTCAAATCCCACTCATCGGCTACATCATCACCGGGACCTAAGTAAAATGAACCAAAATTAAACAAAGGTTTAGGTCACACAATGAATTTTATCTTTAATTATATTGAAATGTCTGCAATTTTTATTGTTGGGAGTGAATACGTTCACAAGAAACAAAAAACATTAAAATCTGAATGTAATTTCTAAGAAGTCAGGAAATTGAAAACATAAATGGTTTGACGTTTGCCATGTTTGAAATATTGTCTATCATTATAAACCTCATTAACTTTGAAAAATAGGAATATGGACGGCGTCCGTTCAAACAAAATATAATGTCCAAAATTGGTTTGAATTGTCAAGTGCTATTTCCTACTTTGCATAAAAATTCTATTTATTGGCACTTGCTGTGTGAGTTCAGTCTATACTTAAATATTTTCACACGGGTAGTCTAATTACAAAGCGCCAGCGGAATTAATTCCGATGTTTACATTGTGATAAGGTTAGGGGCAACTTCAAGGCTTGAGGTTAGTTCTTGAATTAATAATAGTTGCTGTGGTTCAAATCGAAACAAGCCTTGACTCTTTGAACGTCGAACTGATTTGAAAGTTAATTATTTAAACATTGACACAAACGGTGTATTTCACTAACAAGCACTCGTAAATTGAGACTCGGTAATAGCTTCAATATATAATTCAAAATATTTTTCTTAAAATTCGAGTTAAACGTGAATTTTGTGGTGACAATCTTTAAAACTAGTGTCAGATGAATGTTCAATGGTTTCCCCTAAAATGGTAAACGCTGTGATTGGGTGTAGTGTGGTCTATGTAGACCATGAATATGGTATTGGCCAGCTACCTTGCCGTATTCTCATTGCATAGGGAGTGGGTTATGAAACTGGACCAATGCCAAGATTTTGTGTTTGCCTTTTAAGCTATACATTGATTTTGATAATTTGCATAAGTTAATATTTTTCAAAATCAAATAATTAAAAACGTATCCTAGCAGCGTGTAACAGACTGGAAGTGAAGCATCGATTCCATGTTCATATTGTTAAGTAAAGGCTAGTACTCATTTGGAAATGAAACTAAAAAACAATGCTATTTAAAAACAATAATAAAAACATTCCAGTTTTCAAGTGGTTAATATATATTGCTTTTAAACATCATAATTATTAATGGAAATGTCATTACAGGGTATTGTAACTCTGAACTATGACCTAATGTTGTTTAACATTGATATAAACTACTTTGACTCCAACCCAATTCATTTTTAAGCCAATCCAATACATTGCCACCACACAAGTGAATGTTCAGTGAATTCCTAGTAATTTTCATTTATTCCATCACATGCTCAATCCTGTTATATGCCTGTAATTATTAACACTCTTGTGAGTTAAGTATAGCCTGGTATGTTTATTCATCAAGGATAAAAAAAGGCTATCAGGCCTTTATATATTTTTTTCCTGTCTTTTTGATCTGTTTGCAATACACAATCACCTCCTAAAACAAAAACCTGCATCAATTTTGAGAGTTTTACAACTATTGTAAAAGATCAGATAGCCCACATAGATTTCCATGACCCCCAATTATTATGCAGAAATAATTTACACTTACTTTTTGTAATTTCTCAGATAAATTTCACAATTAATTTTAAGGTTCTTCCATTGAGTTAAAATCAAAACATTGTTTGTTCTCATTCTCAATTATCTCACAATGAGGACTATTTTTATCAATTTTCTCTGTATCTTCACAGACTCACAAAATTGCTACGGTGCTGAAAGATGCCATGCAGCCTACCATGTCTGCAATGGTTCTCTGATGAGCATTATGACTTGGTTCCATTTGTCTGCCTTTTCTCCAAATCCTTGTATATTATTTCTATTCAAATAATCATCTAATGCCACTTGAATGCCTCATTGACTTGCCTCTACCACACTTCTAGGCAATGTATTCTGGCTCTGAACCACCTTTTCTTCTCAGGTCACATTAGGTAAGTTAGCAAATCAATTTAAATTTATGTTCTCTCATTTTCAATCTTTTGACGAGCAGAAAATATTTCTTCCTTTCTATTCTATCCAGCCTCACATTTACCCATCTATACTTCATCAGCCATACATTTGCCCACTCACTCAATGTGTCCAAGTAGTGTACATCTGTGTATCCTCCTCACAGCTTAGTGTCCAAACCCACTTTGTGTCATCTGCAAACTTGCAGATATTACGTTTTGTTCCCTCATCTCAATCATTAATAGACATTGTCAATTAGAGAACCATTGTCAATAGCAAGTGTTAAAGCACTGATGCCTGCCACTTGGAAAAAGACACGTTTATTCCTACTTTTCATTCACTGTCTGCCAACCAGTTCTCTATGCATGTCAGTACACAACCTCCCCAATCCCACATAGTTTAATCTTAAATTGTGTGAGACCTTTTCAAAAGCCATCCAAACATCCAAGTAAACTACATTCACTGACTCCCCCTTATCAACTCTACTAATTACATATTGAAAAAATCTAGTTGATTTGTCAAGTGTCATGATTTCACTTTTGTAGATCTATGTTGAATCTGTCTGATCCTGACACTATATTTCAATTACTCTGCTAATAAATTTTGAGAATGGAGTCTAGCACTTTCCCCATTACTGATGTCAAACTGATCGATCTATAATTTCAAGTTTCTTCTCTATCTCTGGTTTTTAAAAAGTGAGGTAGCATTAACTATCCTCTAATCCATTGGAACTGTTCCAGAATCTATAATATTTTTAAAGTTGTCTAAGACATCTACTATTTCAAAGGCCACTTCTATGCATGTATATAGCATAACCTCTCCTCCTACACCCCCGTAAGTATTGCATCCCCTTTTTAAGTTGTCTATCCTCATACCAAAACGCACCACCTCCCAATTCTCTGCATTACACTTCAGCTGCCACTTACCTGCCCATTTCACAAACTGATTTATGTCCTTTTGAAGTCCTCCTCCCACTTTACAATGCTTCCAGGTTTTGCGTCATCCACGTACTTTGAAATTGTCCTCTGCACACCATGATATATTAAAAGAAAAGGAGATACAAGGGTCCCAATACCAGCACTTGGCTGATTCCAGCTTACACCATCCTATAGTCAGAAAATATCTATTGACCACTACCCTGTTTCATATTACTCTGCCAATTTTGTATCTTCCTGACTACTAACTCTTTTATTTCATGAGTTATAACTTTTCTTACATATCTGTTGTGTAGCTCAGTATTAAATACCTTTTGAAACTCCATATTCATCACACCAACATTAACCTCTAAGGCCCTTTCTGTTACTTCTTCAAACATCTCCAGTAGTTAAACATGATTTTCCTTTAGAAATCAACACTGGATTCTCCAAAGTCACTGTCTGTGTCTTTCACTGAAGCATGAAACCCAAATCTTGACAGAATGTTCAAAATGCAGTCTTCTGAATAAAGAAATGCTGTGAATCAACTCAGTATCTTATAAGCATGCATAAACATAAATCAATTCACTATCTTAAAAGCAGCACATAAATGTAAATTCTTGTTTTATAACCTTAGTGTTATGGATTAGTTTAATAGTAAATTGTCTGGGCAATACAAAGGGTTAGTTTTCCTTGACTTTAAGCAAGCTGAACCTAAAATCTGAGTAAATGGTGAATGCATTCCAAACCTCTCTCAGTCATTTGCTTAAAACCTATATCCTCTCATATTATATTTTTTTTTTTATGTGACCATGTATACACAACTATATACTTGCCTACGTTAAAGTACATTGTTTGATGTGTTTCCCCATTTATCCCAATCCAGTCACAATCTATTTACTCCACAACCAGCTGTTGAAGGAGCAGTGCTCCGAAAGCTAGTGCTTCCAAATAAACCTGTTGGACTATAACCTGGTGTTGTGTGATTTTTAACTTTGTACACCCCAGTCCAAGACCAGGACCTACAAATCATATCTCCCTCTTGAGTTCCAGACTTCACAACTTTTGATTTTATCCAAATATGTAACTACTGCACTGTGAGAAGGCACTCCATTTAAAACCACACTTTGTTTATTGTCACTTAACCTATTTTTATGCATTTCATTACCCAACTGGAGTCTAGTGTTTTGTAAAAAATACTTTTAAAAATCCAACCAACTGACAATTATTAGGTTCTCTTGATTCACCATTCCAGTCAGACTCTATAAATTGATTAAAAACCTCTTTTCTGAATCTTTGTTGAATGTTTATATAACAGCTATATGTATCTCTTTAGATATCGTCATTAACCTCCTCTTCACAGGGATTATATTCATGAGTTTATAGTTCCCAGGTTTCACTTTATTCCTCCTATGAATAAAGTGATCACTGAAACTACCTCAGGTTGCAGTGAGGCATTCTGAATAATATTTGCCAGTGTATCACACCAAGACTCCATTATGCTTTTGAGCATCGTGACATAAACCAAGTTTGGCCTTGCTGCATTTTTTATTTATAGCATTTTGATTGATTTGAAAAAATAAATTACAGTAGGATCCTCAATTGTAATAAAAAGAATAGGCAGAAAGTGAGGAAGCTTTATGTAACTTACCAAACGGCATTTCCTCCTTGTGCGCTACCATGATTTTGTGATTGATATTAAAATAATTCAACCAGGAATTGGAGTAGTGTTAAAATCTTCAACAAAACTGTGTTTTACCGAATGGGGATTTGCAACTTCTGTGATCACGCTAAAAGGCATAACTTATCTTATCCATAATATCTTGCAGTGTATTTGCAACTAAAAGAACTGGAATTCTTTGTGATGGAACTTTTCTTGCTTTATATTTACATATTCACAACTGAAATCACTTGACTGTGCAATGAGAAATGTGGGTAAATAAATGTATGTATCAGACATTAAAATTCCTAATTTATTTATAGATTATTTGGTCTTAACTTATGGAACCAAACAAAACCTAATTGATCTGCCTGATTGAACATACACAGCAAACCACCAAGCCTTTGCAAATGAGAGTAGAAGATGCTGAGGTGTTCAAATATAATTCAGTTCTTTGTTAAAATCCATCCATCAACAATTCTTGTAATGTCATATTTAAATTGATATTACTATTGGAAGCAAAACTGATATTAATAGGGAATAAGTGTGAGATTTCTAATATATTATACAGATTTAGCAACACAGCACCATGATGAAAAATAGTAACATACAATTTCAACTGTTTTCCTTTAGCAATAAAACAACCAGCATGCCTTTTAGATGAAAATTTTTATGACTGCTTAATGGAATATAATAAATGGATATGTTTATAAGAGACGTAAAGTAATAAATTACCTTCTATAATGAGGTGACCTTCAACGACTTGCGAATCAGTCTCATTCTACTGGAAATATTTATTGTATCAAATTAGCTCAGTTGTGAACACTCTCATCTCTGGGCCAGAAGATTGTAGGCTTAAACTGCATAATGAATTGCACTTAATTTGAAAGACATGGAAGGGTATGGCAGAAGTAGGAAAACAAGTAATTCAAATATATCATTCTTTGTAAGTGGGATAGCAGGTAGATATAATCAGGGAAATGGCATTTTGCATTTTGTAACTAATAGCGCAAAGTAGAAAGGTAAATATAACTGCACAAATCAATGGTTAAGTCTACAGCCTCAGTGTAGTTTTGGTACTCCATTGTAGAAAGGTTTTCGGTGTTATTGAGATAATAGAATGCGTTCACTTGAATGATGATGTGAAGTTATAGTTAAGCGAATTAAAGGATGGACTATTTCTAATGAAGAGTGTCGATTAATCATGGTAAGATGTGTATGTGCAAAGTGTGCAATACACAATATTTCTTATACTTTGTCCCATGTCAACACTGAATGCAAAAATTACTTTTTGATCCTTGCCCTCAGCAGTGCTATGAACAGTGGTTGTGACAGCCCAGTCAAATACATTTGCAAAGAACTGTGAGGTATGAGCGGCAGAAAAAGATTTTTTAAAAAAAAGTATTTTAATATTTTATGTAGTTTGAATAAGCTGATTTTGCGGAGGTCTGATGTTTGTACCCTGGGCCACAGGATGTCAGCAGTGGTACTGACCTTCAATGATTTTGACTCAAATTAGTCTAGGATCAGAGGATGATAAAATGATCAGTTTAAATGCTGATCACTGGAGACTTTATAGATGTAAACATCTGCCTGATGCACTGAGGCATCAACAACAACTTTGGCTAGAGGTGGAAGGTTGATAGGGGAAGAAAGAAGAAAAATAACTTGTATAATATTTTGGAAGTGAAAAGTGATGAATTGATTAATTAAATATTTGTGTCTTAAACAAAGAAACAAAATGAAATGCAAAAAATTAAAAGCATGTATTGTTTTTCAAGTAGTAAGAATTAAGTTAGCTCTAAAGCAAGTTTTAGTAAAATTTGGCACAACACAATGATATTCTGTTTGGTCTGTATTTCTCAATACTAGTAAAGTAAGTTATAGTTTCACCTTGGTATATGATGCATTGAAGCATTATAGCAATAGTCAAACCTCAGTCATGGTTAGTCTCCCATTTGAATTTGTGTGTTTGGAGCATTAGTCCCAGCCTCTGGATTACTAGTTAAATAACATTACCATGATTATACTATTTCCATATTTACTCTTGGGTTGATTGGAACAATCTTGGCGATTAATCTTCAACTCCTCAAAATTTGAATGCTAGAAGGTTCGTACTTACTCCATGTGAAAGGTTTCCCAATCATGACAGTGTGGTGAGTAAAACTATCATTAGGTTAGATTAGATTCTCTACAGTGTGGAAACAGGCCCTTCGGCCCAACAAGTCCACACCCATCCTCCTAAGAGTAACCCACCCAGACCCATTTCCCTCTGACTGATGCACCTAACACTATGGACAATTTAGAATGGCCAATTCACCTGACCTGCACATCTTTGGACTGTAGGAGGAAACCGGAGCACCCAAAGGAAACCCACACAGACACGGGGAGAATGTGCAAACTCCACACAGACAGTGACCCCAAGGCTGGAATATAATCTGGGACCCTGGTGCTGTGAGGTAGCAGTGCTAACCACTGAGCCACCATGCCGCCCCATTAGCCTAGGACAATCTCAGTATTTCAATTTTGTTTATTTCTAGTGCCAGACTGACTAGTGTCACTCTTACCCTGGATTGTCCAATTTTTTTGAAAGCCAGGGTTATTGACCTGCCTTTGAGACGTAAACTGGCATATGGAGCTCTCTAGTAAAAACCACTGAAACCAGCAGACCAAATTCCTGTGGTCCTGACACCAGCCTCATTGAATTGAGCCAAGTTCGATTTTGATCCAACTTCAATTTCACTGTCTCAGAGAGATAAATTTTCATTGGTAGCTATTTATCCACTCAGCTTCAGTGACTCTGTTTTTTGAGCTACATGTTGAATGAGCTTCATGGTTCATCATGCTGAATAAATTGCCCTGGTCAATTCCCTGATCAACAGATATAATTTAAGCAAAAGTATTTAAACAAAACTAATTGATTTTTTTTGAGTGATTAGGCTTGGACAAATCCCTCAGCAATAATAATCATGGTGACAATATACTGTCTGTATTTCAAGAGATTGAGCGATTCATGGTTTAATAGCAGGCTTTAATAGTGATACGGTCCATTTAAAAATGGACTCACTGGTGAGACTCCCTCTGGGTAGAGTTCATAGTGGTGAGACTCCCTTTTCCAGGCACTGATGTTGAGATCTGTGAAAATTCTTAATAAGATGTACTGTTGAATATATTCCCTTTTTAGGAGACAAGTCAGACTTTAAGGAAGTTGATTCTTTTGATTGCTTACTTCTTTTCAGTGTGGTGAAGTTCCGTCGCACCGGTGAAAGTACAAGGTCAGAAGATGACACCTGTTCTGGAGAGCATGAGATTGAGATAGAAGGAGTGCGGTCTGAGCTAGAACCAGTTGAACTAGACGATGCAGGCACTGTCCCCAAAGATTTTGCAAACCCTACAGATGGTAGAGTATATATTGTATTATAAAAGGCTTATATTGTCTTAAAATGTGTCTAATACATAGAATGGAATTATGTTTAACATCACATATAATGACAAACAACATTTCATAATGTATTGCTTGAATACTACATTAAAGTTAGTTGGTGCCGATGATCATGGAATTGTCTGCAACAGACCATCCTCACAAAAGATTCATGGCTGCAATTTCCAACCTGTATTAATTTGGCTGACCTCAGTCAATATAGATGTCATCCACAAATTATCTCCACTCAATTGAAAAGGATGACTAAAAGCAACTGGAGTGCTTATTCCTAATCACTATTTAGGAAATATATAGGTACTGTTCAAAACAATTATGGGCTTGGCTGTGATCCATTTCACGGTAGAAGCCAGGGCAGATATTTAGGCTCAAACATGAAGGATGAAATTTTGATGAGGTACAGGAAAAAAATACCCTCCTATTATATAGCAACATCCACTACATGCTAAAAACTTTACAGTCAATGCATTACATTTCAATGTAGTCATACTGCTAACACAGTAAGTCACTCCCCACAAACAGTATAGTAATAATGATAGAGGAATAAATATCCACTGGAATGCAAAAGAGAACATTCCTCTCTTCTTTGAAATAATGCCATGAAATCTTTCACAATCCACTTGAGAGGCCACACATTCCATCCAACAGTGCAGTACTTCAATGGAAAGTCAGTCAAGACTTTTGTGTTCCAATCTTTAGAATCAGTCTTGAATCAGTCTTCTGACTGAAAGAGAAGGTTATTTCTGCCTGAACCATGACTGATTGATATACCAAGTAATGGTACCATATCCCAACAAAGACAGCACTTCTGGATTATATAGACTGGTAGGAATAAAATTAACTATCCCAAGGAAGACGAGATAAAGGGATACTTAAAATTAAAATATGTATAGGGAGTCGAGTGATTTGAAAACAGTTGTTCAGTTTTCAACCTTCCTTTTTTTTAGATGTATTCATGGTGGAGGATGCTGTGGAGGCCATTGGATTTGGGAAGTTTCAATGGAAACTCTCAATCCTTACTGGACTGGCATGGGTAAGGTCACATTCACTCACCAATTCTTTTCCTATTGTCTCAGTTATTTAGTCCATTAAAAGTTAAAAATTAGAGAATGCTGGTAATCGTTGCAAAATGATGATGGAGACATTGGAAATAAGACAAATTCTGAAGGTTATACAAAATTAAAGAGTCTTAAGACTTGAATTAATTAAACTAAATGATAATATGTCAGCTAGCACCTTTAAAAGCCATTCAAGATGAAGACGGTTGAAAAATGGGATTGTGGTTAAGGACAGAGATGAACAAATTATTCCAAAGCAGTTTGAACTATCAGAATATCTGATCTAGGAAGGCAATTAACCAAGACTATAAGATATAAGGTTAGAGAATAAGATCATAATATCTAGAAGCAGAAATTGGCCACTCGACCCATTGAATTCGTTTTGCCACACAAGGAGATCATGGCTGATCAGATAATCCTCGACTTCATTGTTTTATCCTTATAACCCGACATTCCATTCCTGATTAATAATCTGGCTACCTTAGCCTTGAATATACTTAATGGCTTGGCCTCAAGAGTCCTTTTCAGATGCATTACCCTCTGAGAAGTAATTCTTTCTCATTTTACGTTAGATGAGTAACCCTTACTCTCCCTGAGAATCTTATATGTTTCAGTAAAGCCTGCACTTATTCCTGTAAACTCCAATGAGTACAATACAGACCTATTCAACCTCTCCACATAAGAAAATCCCTCTATATCTTGAATCAGTTGAGTGAACCTTCTCTGGACTGCCTCCAATACCGTTTTATCTAAGGAGAACAAATATTCCAGGCATGGTTTGACTAGTGCGTTGTAGAGTTTTATCAAGACCTCTCTATGTTTAAACTCGATTCACTTTGAAATAAAGGCCATCAGTCCATTTCCCTGCTGAGCTTGGAAGGTCAATTTTTGTGATTCATACACAAGAAGCCCCAAATCTCACTGTTCTGCAGCTTTCTGTACCCTTTCTCTATTTAAAGAATAATCAGCTCTTCTATTGTTCCAGCCAGAGTACAAAACCTTATATTTTCTCACATCATATTTCATACGTGAAGGTTTTTTGCCCATTGTTAATCTGTCGGTATACCTCTGTAGACTTTTTATGTCATCCTCACCACTTGCCTGCCCACCTATTTTGAAAACCTGGCTCTAGTACATACACTTTCATTGTCCAAGTCATTAATATATTGTAACTAATTGGAACCCAAGCAATGATCCCTCTTTATCTCAACTCTATGTCTACTATTGATTAAGCCAATCCTCTATTCATTCTATTACCACCAACGCCATTGGCTTTATCTTATTGAGTAGCATATGTGTAGCACCTTATTGAATCCTTTTTGAAAATCCAATACATTACATTTACTGGTTTCCCTTTATATATCCTGCTTGTTACCTCGTTAAAGAATTATAATATTTAGTCATACAGTCTTAGAGATAAATAGGATGAAACAGACCCTTTGGTCCAACTCATTCACGCTGATCAGATATTCTAAATAAATCTCATCTGATTTGCCAGCATCTGGCCCATATCCCTCCAAACCCTTCCTATTCACATATCCATCCAGATACCTTTTAAATGTTGTAATTGAATCGGCCTCCACAACTTCTTCTGGCAACTCATTCCACACATGCACCACCCTCTGTGATCCCTTTTAAATCTTTTCCCATTCTACTTAAAACTCACCCACCCCATGGAAAAGACCTTGTCTATTTGCCCTATTCATGTCCCTCAAGATTTTATAAACCTCTATAAGGTCACCCCTCTGCCTCCAACATTTTAAAGACATGATTTCACATTCATGAAGCTATTCTGACCCATTCTTCACCTTTGACGTTATTTGTGATGTTTCTTTAATGCTTTTACACTGTGCCCTTTCTTGTTCCACATTAGTTATCATTTTCAAAATAATCGCTCTGCAATGCCCCCTTATCCTTTGCTTGTAAGCCCCCTCCTTAACCCCACCCTGATTAGTTTAAATCTTTTCTATAGCCTGAAATATTTGATTCATCAGGACATTGGTCCTAGTACAGTTCAAGAGAAGCCTATCGCATTGGAACAGCTCCCTCTACCCCAGTACAGGTGCCAATGCCCCTGTTGCTAAGTCTATGTTCATTATCTAACTGGATTTTTTTTTTGTAGATGGCCGATGCCATGGAGATGATGATCCTCAGCATTCTTGCACCTCAGCTACACTGTGAGTGGAGATTGCAGAGTTGGCAGGTTGCCCTCATATCCTCGGTATGATTACATCATTGCATTTCAACGAGTTTTCACACTCATTAGTCACTGAACACATACTAAGAAAGTTTCATTTTAAACTTTTTCTCTCACAGTTATTCTTCTTCCTCATTCTATTCTGCTGTAGGTAGTGTTCATAGGAATGATGTCCAGCTCATCGCTATGGGGAAATATATCAGACCGGTACGGTAGAAAGACAGTGAGTATCAATTGCACCTGGTTTTTAGTTTTCTTCTCTTAAGTTCTGAAAGTGTTGACTCCTACTCTGGTATCTCAATTGAATGACTATTCCTCATACCTGCACTTATGTCGTGAGAATCTGTTTGCAAATTAGGAATGCAAGATCAAAGTCCGATCCTACCTCTATCTGGCATCCATCAATATCCATCTTTCAGCAAGGTTCATCAGATAGTAATTTAGTGCATGACTACATTTTCATTAATTCAGAGAGCTTAGGATAATATGCAACTTCACAATATCATCTTGATATAAGATATAAGAGTGAAACTAAGCCATTCAACCTACTGAATCAACTCCACAATTTAACAAGATCATAGCTGATCTGAAGATCCTCAACTCCTCTTTCCTGCTTTTTCCCCATTTCCCCATTATCTATGATCTCCTTACTGATCAAACATCTGTCTATCTTAGTCTTGAGTATACTTAATAACCCAGTCTCATCTGCTCTCTGTGTTAAAACAATTCCACAGATTCACTCTGAGAGGAGAAATTTCTCTTCAAGTCTATCTTAATTGTGTGACCACTTTCTCTGAAATCATGCCCTCAGGTTCTGGACTGTTCCATGAAGTGAAACAACCTCACCACATTTACTCTGAGCCCCCTGAGAATTTTATATGTTTCAATAAATTCTCCTCTCATTCTTTTAAAGTCCAAACTTCTAAACTTCATCTCATAAGAAAATCCTTTCATACCTGGAATCAATGTAGTGAATCTTCTGTGGACTGCCTTCAAGGGCAATATGTTTTTCCTTAGATAAGGGAACAAAACTGCTCACTATATTCCAACTCTTGTTTGGCTAGAGTTTTAGCCAGACCTCCCTATTTCAATACTCAATTACCTTTGAAATAAAGACAAACACTTCATTTGTTTTCCCTAATACCTGCTGTACTTGGTTGTTAGCTTTTTGTGATTCATGCATGAGGACTTCCATAACCCTCTGTTCTGTAGCTTTCTGCAGTCTCTCTTCATTTAAATATTATTCAGCTCTTCTACTGCTCCTGCCAAAAGTGCATAATCTCACATTTTCCCACATTACATTACATCTGTCAAGTCTATACCTATTTACTTAACCTGTCTACATCCCTCTGTAATTTTTGTATCATCTTCAGACTTGGTTATAGTGCATTCACTTTCGTCGTTCAAGTCATCGATATGTATATAGTAAATAATTGTGGCCCCAGAACTGATCCCTGTGCCACCCCATTCATTGCCAGTGTTATGCCAAATTCTCTGGTCACTGCTAGAGTCTAGTATTTACTATTTATATTTCTATGTGTTAAATCCAGGGTCTGAAAGTTAGTGTACTCTGGACATTGTACTATGGAGTACTGAGTGCCTTTTCACCAATCTACAGCTGGATCCTTGTACTTAGAGGCTTGGTGGGTTTTGGGATTGGAGGTGTTCCACAATCGTGAGTGCATCACTTTAATATTTATGATTACTTGAACTTCTTCATACTAAATGAATGAATAAATAATTATTTTTGGTCTTTGTTGCTCATGCAGGGTAACACTCTATGCAGAATTTCTTCCAATGAAGTCAAGAGCAAAGTGTATCTTACTAATAGAGGTGAGTGGGACATGATCACTGTTATAAAATGTATATTGTTATCAATTACCTGTGTGAGGGATATTGAGTTTTTCTTAATTGATTAAACAGTTTAATCGTCCTTGATTAGAGAAGTGTGGTTGATCAAACTGAGGGTCCTGGCTGGGAAAATTCAATTTAATATAGGGCCTCAGTGGCTAGTGCTGTATGGTCAGCAAAATTAAGATGCAGGGCAATGTTCTATCCTCTATCCATCAATCTCTCCAAACTCAAGTAACACAAGGGTTAGGTAAAGATATAATTTTATTTATACAGCTCTTTCAAGCTTTCCAAAGTTTTGTGTGTATTGGAGAATAAATAAAGATCCCTTTATCCAATCCTTCCATAGGTAAAACGTAAGTTAAAGCTCCCCCTTCAATTGGCTGAAGCTAAACAATTATTCCATGAGGAGCATGAAGAAAATGTGCCTTTTTAATAATTTCCTATACCATTCCAGTGTGCCTCCAATATATATTCCAGTGCATCTCTAGGGGTGTATTCCAAGTACACTCCAGTATATATTCCAGTGAACATTACCACAGCCACCACCCCACAACTCCATGCCATCTCTGGACTCCAAAGTAACACAGGACAAAGATATCTAAGGACTTCAAAGGATTTTAAAATTCAGTCTATCAACGATTATTTGAGTCTCTTGGTTTTCTCAATATCTGCTATTTATGCTCAACTGAAGCTGTCTTCACTTTCAGGTGTTCTGGGCCTTTGGGACAGTATTCGAGGTGTTGCTGGCAGTGGTGGTGATGCCTACGCTGGGCTGGCGCTGGTTACTCATTCTTTCTGCAGTGCCTCTTATGATTTTTGCCATCTTGTGTTTTGTAGGTACCTTCTCTGAAAATAAAAGTTTAAATAGAAAATGTTGGAAATGTATGAACCTGATACAAGGGGTTAGAAAATGCCATTACATTCAGTGTAACATAATGTGTAAAATTCAGGATATTATGAGTCTTCACATAATGATGCTGGAATTTAAAGCTGCTGTTAGGAGCATGTGGAGTAGACTCATGTAAAGCAGAGAAAATCTAAGGATAGTGATGGAGGATATATGTTACACGAACCTAGTGGCAGGTCCTTTGCCTATATTTTGATTAATGATGGCAGACTTTGAGGATAGAAAATAAAGGCTGGAGTGAAAAGAGAAAAATATAGTGGGAGAATTACTTCCACCACACACAATGAGGGGACGTAATGGCCGCAGCAGTAGATCACGGGGTAACTAGAGGAGACCAAATTTAAACCCTCATCAACCTTCCGTTACCTCATTGAACAAGTGTCAAAAATTCTTAGTTCAGTAATCTGAACTGAATTATTGATAAAGGAAATGCTCACACAGCAGATTAAATCACTGGACATTATAGATTAAATCCTTTCTTGATAACTTCTCTGCGCAGAATTCCAATAAATCCAGATATACACCATAACGCATAGAACACAGAATATAGAACAGTTTACCGCAGAAACAGGCCTTCAGCCCATGATGTTGTGCCGAACATGACATCAACTTAAGCTAAACCCTTCTGCCTGCACATGGTCCATATCCCTCCCTTCCTTGGTTATTCATGTGTTCATCTAAAAGCCCTTTAAATGTCCTTATTGCATCTGCCTCCACCACCCCAAGCAGACTTCTAACACTCTCTGTGTAAACCACTTGCTTCTCACATCTCATTGAACTTTCCCTCTCTTAACTTAAATGTGCGCCACTAGTATTAGACATTTCAACTCTGGGAAAGAGATTTTGACTATCAACCCTGCCTATGCTTCTCATAATTTTACAAACTTTTATCAGGTCTCCTCTCGGCCTCTGCCACTCCAGACAAAACAATCCTAGTTTGCCCAGCCTCTCCTTAAAGCTCATACCCTCTAATCCAGACAGCATCCTGGTAAACCTCATCCTGGTAAACCTTTGCACTCTTTCCAAAGCCTCCTCCACATCATTCCTGTAATGTGGTGAACATATTTGAATGCAATACTCTAAGTGCAGCCTAACCAAAATTTTATAAAGCTGCAACATCAGTTCCTGACACTGTACTCAATGCCCCAACCAAGAAAGGCTAGCATGCCATACGCCTTCTTTATCACTCTAACAACTTGTGTGGCCACTTTCAGGGAGCTATGGACTTGTATCCCAAGTTTCCTCTGTACATCAATGCTGTTCAGGGTCCTACCATTAACTGTATTCTTTCTCTTAACAATTCATCTCCCAAAGTGCAGCATCTCACACTTAACGGATTAAACTCCATCTGCTATTCCTCTGCCTATATCTGTAACTGATTTACATTCCACAGTATCTTTTGACAATCTTCTACACTATGCACAACTTCCCCAATTTTGTGTTGTCTACAAATTTACTAACCCACCCATTTACATTTTCATGCAAGTCATTTGTATATATCACAAACAGCAGTAGTCCCAGTACAGAGCCGTGCAGAACACCACTACTCATGGATCTCCAGCCAGAAAAACACACTTCCATAACCATGCTCTGCCTTCTATGGGTAAACTAATTCCGAATTCAAATGGCTAAGTCACCGTAGGTCCCATGCACCTTAATCTTCTGGATGAGCTTACCATGAGGGACCTTGTTGAAAGCCTTACTAAAATCCATGTAAACAATATCCACTGCTCTACCTTCATCAATCATCCTTGTCACCTTCTCAAAAAAAATAATCAAGTTAGTTAGACATGATCTGCCCCATACAAAGCCATGCTGACAGTCCCTAATTAGGCCATGTTTTTCCAAATATGTGTAAATCCTATCCCTAAGAATCCTCTCCAGCAGCTTCCCAACCACGTATGTGAGACTTACTGGTCTATAATTTCCTGGATTGTTCCTATTTTCCTTCTTGAACAAAGGAACAAAATTAACTACTCGCCAGACCTCTGGGAACTCTCAAGTGGCCCCAGTATCTGTATCATAGCTTCTTTACAAAACCTATTGTTTTAAATTGGAACATAATGGAAAATATCTGGATTTATTGGAATTCTGCGCAGAGAAGTTATCAAGAAAGGATTTAATCAACTAGATTTCTATAATATTGGGGAACTAGATTGCAGGTTAAATTTATAACATCACCTGATCAGAAAACTGGGAAGGCTTAACCAACCTTTACCCCATCATTGTTACGTGCAAAAGTTAATTCTATGAGATGGTTCTATTTCTCTTTTCTAGTGGCTTCCAGAAAGTGCACGTTATGATGTATTGTCTGGGAATCAAGAAAAAGCCATTGCCACATTAAAACGCATTGCTACAGAAAATGGAGCACCAATGCCACTCGGAAAATTGATAGTTGCCAGACAGGTAAGGGATAGCAGTTAGTTTTTATTAAAATATTACTTTGGCTAATATAGAACATGTCTTTTGTAATAACAGATTATATATTAAACTCGAATATTCCTTTAGATCTCAACCCAATCTGCCTACCTTCTCATTACTTTTTTTAATTCATTCGTCCTTCAGATCTGTACCCTGTTGCTTTTCAACCCATTTAATCTGTTTCCAAAGCCTTTGTTCGTAATTTCTTCCGTGTATCATGATGGGAAGGAGATGTTAACCCTTTTTCCTTGCCTCACACGTCTTAGTTACGTGCAACAGGAGGTGTATTTTAGAAAGGATGTTTTCAAATCTTTTCGGCATTCTGCTTTGGTAATGGAAACAAAGCAATATTTCAGGTCAGAAGAACAGTTACGGGTTATTCACCCAACACCATGAAATTTCAGTGCAATAATAAATACTCACTCTGTCTTTGTCACAAACACATAGTCAGAGCAAATCATTTGTATAAAATTAGTCCTTCAACATGCAAATATTCTAGGCTTTGATAGATTCTCCTCTACGGCTCTTTGAATGAAAAGAAATTGAAAGTCTCTGGGTTTCCTGATAATGACATTCTAGAGTTTCTGTTAAAATTAATCTTTCCCAGGTGATGTCTGAATTAACTATTTGTTCAGACAGGTTCTATTCTTAGTGCTGCAGGAATGGTCCCTTCTGTCTTGCTGGTTTCCACAATGACCTGTCTCTGATCTGTTATCTGAGGACCAATTTTGGTCATGTGGCCACATGGTCAATGCTTATATGGGCCAGACAAAAACTTCAAAATCAGAATCCATTGCTATACAGTAGAGGACAAATGGTGGCTGTTGACACTTGGTGGTAAATTTGTTTCTCTGCACTTCATTTGTTTGGTTTTGGATTGACAGAGACTTATCTGTTGGTGGGGGTTGAAGGGACCGATTTTGTAGTCAATAGGTGATAAAACTTGGCATGTATTTTTGTATTTTGAAAGTTTTTTCCAAGTGAGGTTATTCCACCCATGATCATTTATGCTCTAAGAATTCCCCTGAGAGCTGAGGTATTTCTTTGCCGTTGCAGAAATATCAAGCCGCCACCTGACTCTTGGTAGCCACCTTTGCAGCACGTTGTCTCTTTTTTAATGTCAATTTATGGAGCAGACCAAACCCCCTTCAAATATGTCAAGGAGATAGTCTAGACTCAAACTGTTATCTTCTTTAAAAGCAAGTGTAAAGTGCTGTGGTCTAGAAGTAATTTGATTGGTCATGCTACTTGGCTTAAAGCAAAGCACACTTTATTCTTAAACCCAATTAAAATACAAACAAACGAAAGAAAAACTGGTCTAACTTGAAAACTCAACAGAATAATAGATTGTTTAAGTATTAAACAGCAACTGTTCCAATATAGTAACATCTCTTGAAAACACCCTTGGCAAAGGCAAATTCAGTAAAATAGATTGTTTCACATGCAGCGTTTCTCCAGTTCAGGAGCAAAGAACACCAAGAGAAAACTCTGGCACAGAGAGAGAATTCTAGCTTTTTGCTGTGGCTGAGAGTGATGTATAACAGCTTCTACAGCCAATTTCAAAAACCCAACAAATACTGAAAGCTAAACTAAAACTCTGGTTCTGTGGGAGCCTCACTCCACTCATTCATACTGCTTCTATTGTTCCAACATGAAAAAAAATCCAGAGCCTCACGACCTGTTTATTGGCTTGGAGGCGACAACTCAGCACCTGTGTCTCAAAACCTCTTTTTAAAAAAGAATGACAAAAGACACTTTTTAAAGTCACAATACTGTCACAATTACGATAAGCTCAAATTTCATACAGAATGTATCTTGGAAGCCAGGAATATGTTATCTTTACTGGGTATGACACACATCAATTAGCTAAAGAAAATTATAGTGGCTGATCATAGTAATGTTACCCTCCAGTGATCTCTGTGTATGTGTTTGTGACAAAGACAGAGTGAGTATTTATCATTACATTGAAATTTCATGGTGTTGGGTGAATAACCTGTATATGTTCTTCTGACCTGACATATTGCTTTGCTTCTGTTACCAATGTCAGAATGCTGAAAAGATTTGAAAACATTCTTTCTAATGTGCTGCATTACTCTTCAGTTTCTTGCCTGTTGTGTTTCATAGCTTGGTCATTATAGAGTACTTACTTCTCTAGGTGACAAGGTAAATGAATGAATGAAAATACCAAGAATGAATTAACCTGCAACACTGTGTGCACTATGCGGAAATCAGTTTGGAACCAGAAAAGGCAGCCAATTTATAATTTGCCAGCCTGCCATCTTAGCCTGGAACTTCGTTGGGAAGGCTGGCTGTACTTGGCTTGTGGTGAGGAAGAAAGAAAGAGAAATAAGGAATGGAGAAAAACAATAGGAATTAGTAAAACTGCCTAGAGTGAGACCAACCATTACAGATCAGGATGATTCTGTCAATGAATCCTGATGGATTGGCTGGTGTTTGTTAGTAGCATCGTTGACCTCCTTGTCCACAGACAAAGAAGAAGAGATGTCAATCAGTGTTTCTTCTCCTGGTCGCTAATCCAGTGACTCCTGCTGGAAAATGCACTCACATAGATGTCAGGTAAGGTCAGAATTGAACTTTGCTATGATGTTCTTTGTAGCCAACTAGCTTGTCAAAACTCACTATCCAAGTCACGTGTGGTGAACAGCCATTTGGCCTTCAGTTCTTGTGGACAGTACTGGCAAATAACAGGCTCTATAACAAAGACAGGTCTGATAGCATCTGTGGGAAGAAAGCAGAGTTAACATTTTGAATCTGATGACTGTTTATCAGACATTGTTTCTACGAAGAAATAAGATCGTGGGATAAGAACACACAGAAACATGGGTCTTCCCAGGCAGTCCTGTTAGTGGACTTTGGGGAGAAAGTAGAGGCAGGCTGTAAGGGTTGGGAGACTATGAGCTGGGGAATTATGAGATCGAGGGAGATCCCCAGATGAGATGTGATTAGTAACAGTCATGGACACAATGGCCTGATACTTGATGGTAGGCTCATGGTCCGGGGGGAGACAGGAGAAGGTATCCGAGAGCTAGTGCTCAGCTTCCACAATAGAGAGGTCAGTGTACCAGATAACAACAGCACCAGCCTTGTTGCCAGGCTTGTAGAGAAAATCAGGATTGGATCTGAGAGCATGTTCAGATCTGACAGTCAGTTCAGATGGAGATAAGTTTGAATGAGTAAGTGGGAAAGAAAAATTAAAGTGACCAATATCATGTCAACAGTTCTCAATGAACAGTTCAAGTGCAAGTAAAAGGCCAGAAGGGAGGGGTCCAGGTGAAGAGAGAGTATTGGAGATGGGTGAAGAGGACTGTAAGATGGGTAGAGGACTCCTTCAAAAAAAATGGTTACGGAGGCAAGGTTGATGGAAGAAGAGTTCAACATCATGTTGCTCCTGAAATTCATTGAGATGGGGCTGCAAAGGAATAAAACTAAGACCTTTGTTGAGTACGGAACATTCAGCATTAGAGAGTGGAAGGTCAGAAATGATAGTAAATACCTGACAAGTGATCAAGGGAAAGGGTGGAGTGAGAGGGAGGGGAGGGGAGGAAGGTTCCAGAGGGGTGTGAGTATCTCTGAGTTGTTCCAGCCTGCATTCCTTAATGCTTGAAAGGAAGAGAAAAAGTTTCTTGTTAGAACACCAAGAAATTCGGAGAATAAAGTGAAAGTGGGGGCAGGACAGCTCTGGGACAGAGTGAGGTGATGCTGATGGAGATGTCAAGAATGTGTATACGATGGTGCATAGCACTGACTGTGGATCTCAGGGGCAGTGAGCATAGCTGTTTAGGCAGCTTTGTACATCATGGAGATACTTGTGATCCTGGGTAGATTTGAAACATGAAGAATAAAACTTCAGTTGGAATCCATGTAGGGTGAGTATGAGCTGGAGGCAGACACTGAGTAATGTGATGTGGCTGTGGAAGTGAGGTTTGGCAAAGACTCTGTCAAACACTAGGAGAGAAAATGAAAGTAACAACGGAAAACAAGAAGAAAGATAGAATGACAATCCTGTTGGAGGGAGGAGCAGAACTTCTTCAAGGACAGCATATCTGGAAGAGATGTGGCAGTGAGTTAAACACTAAAATTTAAAAAAACTTCAGATGCTAGAGATCTGAAACAAAAACAGAAATTGCTGGAGAAACTCTGGCATCATCTGTGGAGAGAAAGCAGAGTCAACATTTCAAATCTGGTGACTCTTGTTCAGGTTCTATGATGCTGCTCTGTAAATTGTTACTAAAAAGATTAAATATGCATATTGTTAATAATGCGCAGTTCCATTATCAATCCCTCGATCATTGACCTTAGACTTCGGCCCTTTCTCTATCAGACATTGCTGATGCAGTGGCAGACCTGATGCGGTGTTTCCATTGTTTTTCTGGTTTTTAGTTTAGATTTCCAGTACCTGCAGTACTTGAGAAAATATCTAAACTTTAAAAACAGTATATTATTTCAGGAATTAACAGCTTCCATTGCATCCAAATGTTGATAATAGTTGCTGGTTGATTGTGAAGTAAATTGAACTGTTTGGCATCCCTCACTGAACTAAACTTGGTAAATGCTTGTTTGAGACAGGAGGACCGTGGTCGTATATGGGACCTCTTCACACCACAGTTTCGAATAACCACTGTCCTCTTATGGTTCATTTGGTAAGTCTGTTGTTTAAGTCAACAGTCAAATTAACCAATTTGACTGTTTTTAGCAAATTGATTTGTCCTAACTATCTTTTAACAACCAATTAATTATTATTCAAATCATCCAGTGATTAAACCAAGAGTTTTTTTTTAACTGTGAAACCTTTACGGAAGATAAACAAATATTCTAACACCAGTTTATCCCTCCGCATTTGCACTAGTGAAGACTGAGCATAAATAATACAGTAAGGAGCTCAGTATTATTTCATTATGCAGTGAATGTGACCATGATTGTTCAGTTTTGATATCGACTAACTCAGTTCCCTTGATCCTGGGGTAATCACACCATCTTTCCATCCATTGCTTTTGTATCCACAATAGCTGTTTTATTGCAAATTGCAACTGGTGAGTCAACTAATCCATAAAATGTATCGTCAATAAAAAATAAATGTTCACTCTCTTATCCTACTCTGCAGCTAGCTCTTATCAGAAATGTGTCCATTTAAGTAGGAGTATGTATAATCAGAATAGATCAGTTTAGTCTTCTTGCCTATGCCAAAATTTGGAAAATAACACAGAGCACCCATCTCTCATACTCTTCAATCTTGAGTAGAATTTCTCAGTTTGCTGGTTTTCCTCCGTGACATATATCATGTGCTCACTTTGACAATTTTTGGCTTTTTGTATCAGTCGACATTTTGGATTTGGAAAATATTAATTGTTTTCCCTTGATAGCCCCTCAATGCATTCCCTGTATTGTTAATAATACAATTGCTAAGTTTTCAAGGGATATTGGGAAGTAGAGAACATTTTAGCAAGCTGATTAAAAATACACAAAGATGTGAATGTTATGCTTATAACAGAAATTGAAAGTCGGAAAGAATCTATCAGTTTATAAACATCTTTTAATCTTTTTACCTAGAATTATTTTAGCTAATTCTATTCTGGAGGACATCCCTGAAGAGACATGAAGAACAGAAGGTTACATTGCTCAGTGATTGTGAATAATAAGACTTACCTCTGTTTCTGCTTTTAGGTTTTCCAATGCTTTCTCCTATTATGGACTGGTTCTATTAACCACAGAGCTTTTCCAGGCAGGTGATGTGTGTAGCAGTAAGTACATCTCCCAATTATTCTAGTGTTGTTATGGGATAGTGGTGGACAAATCTCATTGATCCATGTTGACCTTGGTTCTGAAAGCTGCTCTAATGACTAATAAATTAAGTGGATAAATACTAAAATAAGTACACTAGCTAAATAATGTTATTAGAATAAGTTTAACTTCAATAATGTGGAAATGAACTAATTCCCCCAAACAGAATACACTATAGAGTGAATCCTTATCTGTATCTGCTGCTCACTCATTCTTATGTGCTCCATTAATATGTTGTGTGGCAATCTCAGTAAAAGTATTAATATTGCATATTTGAGCCAGGAGTCCATGTAGAAAGTAAATAGGCAGTATTACTTCTGTGATTCGTTTTAAAGGGTGCTGTAGCCAAGAACAGTTTTTAAAGTCAGAAGTCACATGCCACAGGTTACTTCACCTGATGAAGGAGCTGTGCTCCGAAAGTGTGTGATTTGAAATAAACCTGTTGGATTATACCTGATGTTGCGTGACTCCGTAGTCCAACACTGGTACATCCACATCATAGCTTTAAAAGTAATCTTGAATATAACTGCACTTCAATTTACAATCTAATTTTAATCTTTTAGCTAAGTTTTATATGGACAAATCATAGCTTATAATCTGCTACGTAATGCTTTTGTCAGCTCTTGCACCCAGTCTTTTTCTCTGTTGTCTTTTTGCCTTTTTTTATTGCCATTGCTCCTTAGAAATTTTCATGCAGCTTCAAATGAATTCTTCCTTCCCTGTGTCACTTATGTGTTGATCAAGACTTGTTGCAGCATTTCCCATTCTGAGTTTGTTTGCTCAGGACCTCCTTGTGGAAATCCTTACTTTGCTCCTTCCATTGACCAGCCTTTAAGCTCAGTCATGGTATCACCTAACCGTTACTTCTTGTCTGAGGGTTTCCTGCATTTTCAATCATAACACTACATTAAACTTTATACTGGAAAGAAACCAAGTCACCAATTATTCAATTACATATTTCTGCTGTTGTTAGATTACAAGTTGTGGAGGATGATGACTGTCAGAAAATTCATGGCTATGTAGAGTAAAATCAAGAACATATTTCATGTGAATCTCTTCAGGTGATAAAGGAGAGAAAGTTGGCAAGAGAAATAATTTGTGTGTGAATAATATTCATTTGGCATAAGTAAATGAATGTACTTTTCCTTCTTTTTTTAGTGTCAACAAGTGGCAAGAAACTTGAGGGAAGGTGTTCCCTGGAATGTAAATACTTGAATGCCACTGATTACACAGACCTTCTCTGGACCACATTGTCAGAGTTTCCAGGTGAGAACTTTAGAGATGTTCTATTTCTACGTTCATGCTGGGGAGTACTGAATGACTTGTCAGTGGGTATTGGAAGGTAGAAGAAAATTAGGAGACGAGTCTAATGTAAGTATGAGCTTGACATTATCCACAACAAAGCAGTTCGCTTGATTGGCACCTCAAACACTACCTTCAATTCCCTCCACCACTGATGCACATGGCAGCAGGGTACATCATCTGCAAGATGCACTGCAGTAACTCAACAAGGCTCCTTAGACAGCACCTTCCTAACCTATGACCACTACTATTTAGAAGAACTAGGGCATCAGATAAATGGGAGAACTACTACTTGCAAATTCCCCTCCAAGTCACTCATTATCTTGACTTGGAAATATATAGCTGTTGCCTCGGTGTTGCTGGGTCAAAATCCTGGAATTTCCTTTTGATGGCACTGTGTGTGTGTTTGCACCAAGAGTGCAGTAGTTCAAGAAGATAACTCACCACCCTTTTCGCAAAAGCAACTAGGGCTGGACAATAAATGCAATGATCCTCATATTCTCTGAATGAATATTAAAACAAAAGACATGTGTAAACTCTGCTGGGATGTCCCATGGTTGTAGAGTCTATTGATTTTACGGTGACGAGACAAAGTAATTGGCGATAATTTTTTTAAGATCATGCAGGGGGGAATAGTTTGTGCCATTTAAGTTAACCTCCATGTCACAACATCTGGGTTCAACATTCATGTGGTCACATTAATCTTTCTGCAGGTGTCTTAGTAACATTATGGATTATTGACCGGATTGGACGTAAGAAGACAATGGCAGTGTCTTTCCTTATCTTTTCATTTTTTTCTCTGCTGTTGTTCGCATGTGTTGGGAGGTAAGTTTCTCATTTCTTTTTACCTTCCTTTGTATTATCAACAAGAGTAAATAATAAAGCACGTGCTAAACCGTTCTACCAAGATAGTGGTCCTACGCCATTTAACAGGCAATCTGTCATTATGATCATGAGTGCTGCTCTGAATATTCCAACCTTATGGCCTGTTAGAAACTAGTTGACTCTTTTCCAAGGTTAGGAAATGGTTTTTCTAAAGATTGTTTTGTACCTATAAATTTAGATTTTGAAGTTTATTAGACGGAAGCCTGAGCACCAATCATTTAGTTGTAATGCAAGTCTTAAATGGTGAGAAAAAAAATATGAAGTTACTTTTTCTTGAAGTGTTCCCAGAGAGTTGGAATACTGTTTTTAATTCCATTCTTGCTATTGCTCAGAGGGACTGATGTTGGAGCCAGAATAAGTGTCAGTTTCTGGAAATGGTAAATGGCCTCAAATTGCAGGGTTGATCACTCGTGACTTGACAATGGGAAAAAAACCCGAAATAATTGTATATAAAAACACTGAAATGTGTTTTGGTTGGTAATAGCTTTTGTAATCAAAAAATTAACAGAAAGGAAAGGAAAATTTTGTAATAGAATTAGCACAAATTAAAAGGTTTTGAAAGGGAATAAAGAAACTTGAGTAAATAAATATATAAGAATGTAGATATTATTACAAAATTATACATTTTAGTATCAGAAAAAAGTTTAATATTTTTACCACGTCACATGCAATTTCAGTACATTTCTTCCATTACAATGACAGACTGTGGTGTTCACACTGCAAGGTAAACATGAAAATTTGTAAACCAAATCTGTGACTACAGCCCTGAGCAACAATGTGTGTGAACTATTTTAATATTATGTTAATATGCTGTTTGCACAAAATCCTTAAATTACTCCAACCATCTTTGACAAAGGTTAATAGTGCAAGGTAATTTAAAATATCCTTTGCAGACACAACCTAAGTCTGGGGAGAAGCATCAATGTACTGCTCCTTTGCTGACTTTTAAGTATGAGCATTTCTCACATTTGTAGATGTGATCTATATGGACTTCAGTAAGGTGTTCGACAAGGTTCCCCATGGGAGACTTATTAGCAAGGTGAGATCTAATGGAATATAGGGAGAACTAGCCATTTGGATACAGAACTGGCTTAAAGGTCAAAGACAGAGGATGGTGGTGGAGGGTTGTTTTTCAGACTGGAGGCCTGTGACGAGTGGAGTGCCACAAGGATCGGTGCTGGGCCCTCTACTTTTTGTCATTTACATAAATGATTTGGATGTGAGCATAAGAGGTACAGTTAGTAAGTTTGCAGATGACACCAAAATTGGAGGTGTACACACCAAAATTGGACAGCAAAGGGGGTTACCTCAGATTACAACAGGATCTGGACCAGATGGACCAATGGGCTGAGAAGTGGCAGATGGAGTTTAATTCAGATAAATGCGAGGTGCTGCATTTTGGGAAAGCAAATTTTAGCAGGATTTATACACTTAATGCTAAGTTCCTAGGGAGTGTTGCTGAACAAAGAGATCTTGGAGTGCAAGTTCATAGCTCCTTGAAAGTGTAGTCGCAGGTAGAAAGGGTAATGGAGAAGGCGTTTGGTATGCTTTCCTTTATTGGTCAGAGTATTGAGTACAGGAGTTGGGAGGTGATGTTGCGGCTGTACAGGACATTGGTTAGGCCACTGTTGGAATATTGC
>NC_057734.1:12669139-12746132 GCF_004010195.1 Chiloscyllium plagiosum
ATGCAGAGGGTGGTACGTGTATGGAATGAGCTGCCAGAGGAAGTGGTGGAGGCTGGTACAATTGCAACATTTGGATAGGTATATGAATAGGAAGGGTTTGGAGGAATATGGGCCGGGGGCTGGCAGGTGGGACTAGATTGGATTGGGATATCTGGTCAGCATGGATGGGTTGGACTGAAGGGTCTGTTTCCATGCTGTACATCTCCATGACTCTATTTCTTGGCTTATTAAGGAAAAGTAAATTTACATGAAAATTTATCAAGGGCAAAACCTCAGTGTACAAAACCAGTACTTCCGACAATACTAATTGGTTACACCTTAGGCCACCCAGTATCCAGGTACAAATATTTCTAACACTGACCTGCACTAGAGACCACTCATCCTCTGAATCATTGCTGGTTGATTGAGAGATGATGAGAGATATCACATTGGCTGCAAAAAACATTTTAGTCAGAATGAAAGACAAATGAGTCACAGAGTCATAGAGTCTTAGAGCACAGAAACAGACTCTTTGGTCCAACTCATCCATGCTGACCAAGTTTCCTGAACTAATATAGTCCCACATCCCTCCAAACCTTTCCTATTCATACACCTATCGAAATGTCTTTTAAATGTTGTAACTGAATCTGCATTTAGCATTTCTGGCAGTTCATTCCACCCATGAACCACCGTCTGTATGAAAACGTTGCGCCTCAGGCCTCTTTTAAATTCCTCTCCTCTCACCTTTAAAATATGCCCCCTAGTTTTGAATTCCCCTACTCTATGGAAAATACCTTTGCTATCCACTTTATCCATGTCCCTCATGACTTGATACACTCCGGTGGAAAAATGTCCCAGCCTCTCCTTATTATTCAAACCCTCCAGTCCCCACAACATCCTAGTAAATATTTTCTGAACCCTCTCCAAGTTAATACTATCCTTTCTACAGCTGGGCAACCAGAACTGTACACAATTCTCCAAAAGTGGCCTTACCACTGTCCTGTACAATCTCAATATGATGTCCCAAGTTTTAAACTCAATAGTCTGAGCAAAGAAGGCAAGTGTGCTATATGTTTGTCTACCTGTGACTTTCAAAAAACTATGTAACTGAACCCCTCGGTCTCTCTGTTCGACAACACTACCCAGGGCCCTACCATTAACTGTATATGTCTTGCCCTTGTTTGTTTTACCAAAATGCAATACCTCACATTTATCCAAATTGAATTTCATCTGCCGCTCCTCAGCCCATTGGCCCAATTCATCAAGATCCCTTTGTAATCTTAGATAACCTTCTTCCTTGTCGACTACCTGACAAATTTTGGTGTCATCCACAAACTTACTAAGCATTACTCTTAAATTCTCATCCAAATCATTTATATAAATGACAAACAAGAGTGGACCCAGCACTGATCCCTGTGGAACAACACTGTTCACAAGCCTTTAGTCCGATAAACAACCCTCCACACCACCCTCTGTCTTCTACCGTCAAGCAAATTTTGTATTGATTTGGTAAGTTCTCCATGAATCCTGTCTAATCTAACTTTACTAATTAGTTTGCATCTGAAACCTTGTCAAAAGCTTTTCTAAAGTCCATGTAGACAACGTTTACTATCAATCTTTTTGGTTAGGTCCTGAAAAACTCAAATCAAGTTTAGTACAAAACCATCCTTAATCAATCTTTGCCTCTCTAAATACATGTAAATCCTATCTCTCAGAATCCCCACCAACAACTTACCCACCACTAATGTCAGACTCACTGGTCTACATTTTCCAGACTTCTTTTTTTAGATTCGATTCCTTATAGTGTGGAAACAGGCCCTTCGGCCCAACCAGTCCACACCGACCCTCCGAAGAGTAACTCACCCAGACCCATTTCGCTCTGACTAATGTACCTAACACCATGGGCAATTTAGCATGGCCAATTTACCTGACCTGCACATCTTTGGACTGTGGAAGGAAATCGGCGTACCCGGAGGAAACCCACGCAGACAGGGGGAGAATGTGCAAACTCCACACAGTCTCCCAAGGCTGGAATCAAACCTGGGACTCTGGTGCTGTGAGGCAGCAGTGCTAACCACTGAGCCACTGTGCCACCCTTTTAACCTTTCTTAAGTAAAGGAACATATTTGCCACCCTCCAGTCCTCTAGCACCTCACCTGTGGCTGAAGCTGATACATATACCTCTGCTAGGGGCTGCACAATTTCATCCCTAATTTCCTACAATGTCCTGGGATACATCTAATCAGTCCATCTTTATGTTTTTTAAGATCTCCAACACCTCCTCTTCTGTAATATGGACTGTTTTCAAGACATCAATATTTAATTCCCCAAGTACCCTTGCCTCTATTTCTTTCTCCACTGTAAAAACTGATGCAAAATATTTGTTTAGTATCTCATCCAGCTCCTGTAGTTCCATACATAGATGACCTTATGCTTGTGTGTTGCTTCCAATTCCTTTCATATTATCAGAATTATTTATCTCAGTTCTGAAGAAGTGTCAAATCTGACTCAAAATGTTAACTCTCTCTCTCTGTTTCTCTCGATGCTGCCAGACCTGCTCAGTTTCTCCAGTACTCTGTTTGCTTCTCTCTTTATCTAATGGGGATTACCATTTGTCTGTTTCTTTTCTGCAGGTTGGCCCTCACTGTATTCCTCTTTATTGCAAGAGCTTTCATTTCAGGTGGTTTTCAGGCTGCATATGTTTATACTCCTGAGGTAAGATCAATATGCTGTTATATGCAAGTATTGTGGAGCTAAGGTATTCACTTCCTACTGAGAACAACCGTGTAATGGTTATGTTATTTGACTGGTAATCCAGAAAATCACAATGGCAGTTCACAAACCAGTTTTTAAATTATTCGATAAAAGCAAATGTGAAACTGTTGGACTGTCATACTGTCAATCCAACTGGTTGATTAGTGTCCTTTTATAGAAGTAAATTGGAGAATTGTGTTTAACTTCAGAACCCAAAATGATTGATTCTGTAACTGCCCTTTCGTGTGGATAAGCAACATACTCAGTTCTCTGAAACCACCACTGCGATTTAAGAAAGCTCACTATCCTCTTCTCAAGATTACCAGGGATGGACAATATATGTGGCTTTGCCAGTGATGCCCACATTCTGATGATGTATAAAGAAAGGCTCACGATATGATGAAATTGGGAGAGTTGAGTACAGTTCACTGACTGGAATTTATACTATTACGTTGACTGATTTTTTAAAACTATTTTCATCTGAGGGTGGTAATTAAAGTAGAATAAAGATTCTGAAACCAAGAGTTAAATTCAGACTCCCTCAAACAATATGCATGTGTCAAGAGGGAGTGGTGCATTTAAGAGAATAGCAATGAACTGCAAGGTGTCAAGAATCTTGGGCTAAACGTGCATGAAATTTGTAATGTTGGTATGAAATTCTTTGCAAGTACTAGGTTCAGCTTTCTCCCCCAAATTCACACTACATTGCCTGCTGTTTTATCACTGTATCATTCACTACCTTCATATCACCTTCAGTACCGAAATTCCAGTACATTAGCACCTACAGGTCTTGCTGTTTTACAATCTTGCAACTGTGTCCTGCCTCCAAAACTCACACCTCTCTCTAGCCAACTCAATCAAGACATTGCAACTTGGGTTTGCACTCACACTGAACCCTGATTCACACCACCTATTTTCTCCATGCTACACTGGTTCCCAATTCCCTGGTGAGTTCTCTACAAAATCCCTGTTCTTATTTCCAATTCCCTTTATTGTCTCTCATTCCATTGTACTTTAATGATCTTCTCTGGGGTTAATTCCCCAAATGAACGTTTCCTTTTCTAACATTCTCACTTTGTTCTTCATTTCTTATACCCTACCAATAGTGGCTGCAGATTCAATCAACCTTCTGCTGGTTTCTGGAAATTCTACCCAGTTTCTTCCACCTTGAAATCTCTGTTCTTAAGAAAATTTCACTTCCAACATATTTTTGGCTCCACCATTTCGTACTCTCTCCTCCTCTGGATGTGATCCTTGCTTTGACTTCCTTTTATAGAGACAGTGAGCAGTAAAATAGTAATAGAAAATGGTTTAGACCAGCTTCAATTGTCATCCTTCACTTTATGATCTCACTATTTTTATTTCTATCAGGTTTACCCAACTGCCACCCGCGCATTAGGATTAGGAACGTGTAGTGGGATGGCACGAGTGGGGGCTCTCATCACTCCTTTTATTGCACAGGTAATCCTTCATCAAATTCATTCTATCCACAATGTTCTCAGTGGACAGGATTCTGCTGGCCCTCTGAACTCTGAACTTACAGAGTCCAGTATAAGCTAGGAGAAGAAAGGTTTGTATTCCCTTTCCCTTTCCTCCACTGTAGCACTTCACTAGTGGCAGAGTCCCTCCTGTCTAAAGGCCAATTAGGCCACATAATTGGTCAATTATGGGTCTCCTATAGCTGCTGCTGGCATTTTACCAGCAGTGGAGGGACAAGCTGCCACAAGAGCTAACCTGGTGAAACCTGACCACTTCTCTGTTGCCAAGAGTAACTTGTGCTCCTGCTAACAAACTTGACACTGGGGCGGGCAATCACTGTTCCCAAATGGGATACAATCTTTTAAAGTGCTCGCTCCTGAACACTACTCAGCAACTGTTGTTAGAAAGTAATTACATAGATGCCTGGCAAGGACAAAATCATGCTCTGCTGTAATTTGCAAAGTATCTTCTTACTACCCATGTTCAAACATGAAAATGACTACTTACAAAGTTGAGTGGTGCATTGCTTTCGCTACTGGAATTATGCTTCACAATGAGTCACCCAATATACTAATCAATAAGTAGCAGGAGTAGGTCACTTGCCCTTTGAACTTACTTTACCATAAGATGAGATCATGGTTGATCAGATTATTCCACATTCCCACCCACCCCCAATAACCTTTCACCCTCTTGCTTATCAAGTATCTATGTACTTTGGTCTTAAAAAAAATTCAAACTCGCTGCTTCCACCATTATCTCTAGGAGGAAGGGGAATGGGAATGAAATGCAGTAAATAAAGTGTCTATTGCTCCAGAGTTTTACAGATGACTGCCTTGCCATGGTGGCAAAGATGCAAAGTTGAGATAATGCCCTATGCCAGTCAGCAGTGAAATGTAGAAATTTCCACCCGTTTCCTTTTCTCAGCCATGCTATCATACTTGGTGAGTTTGCAGGCTTCCAGACAGTGAAGACATTTAGACAGTATTATCCCTCACAAAAGCCCATATGTTTATCTTAGTGGCTGACCTCAGTGCCTTGGCAAAAGCTTAGAAGCAGTTTGAGCTTTCAGCTACAGATACCATTCAATAATAATAAGGTTCAAGCAAAATAAAGCACTGTACAGAGTATTTTGTAAATTATTAGCAACATTTTTAATAATGAAGGAAGATGTTTTAGTTTACAGAACATGTTTTTCCAACCAGGTTATGTTAGAATCCTCAATCTACCTGACACTTTCCGTGTACAGTGGATGCTGTCTATTGGCAGCCCTTGCTTCCTGTTTCCTACCAATTGAGACGATGGGTCGAGGCCTGCAAGAGTCCAGTCAGCAAGAGTGGGGCCAGGAAATGGTGGGCAGGACACATTGCTCAAGCAGCTCAACCAAGAGCACCTAGAACGGGTTTATCGCAACAGCAACCAGACCAAAAATGGCCTGGCAGGAAGCAGACAGCATCAAGATCATTACTAATATACACTCATTCTGCTGGTTAAAAAAAAAGGTGAGTGTATTAAGGTGGGAAACAAATATAGTATTCTGCAGGCTCATACATAAACTATGGGAAGCCACCACCTCCCCGTGCCCCAGCAGTTTTATGATGTCAAACTGAAGGACACCCATAACGATTGGAAAATAAAGGTAGGATTTAAAGTAGAATGTAAGGGGACAGCCCTGCCTTTTATACCTTAACCAGACAAATTACAGACAAGTTTTGTTACTACAAACTGCTATGGAATATTCCTTTCCCTGACTGTGAATCAACCCTATTCATTGATAATGCAAATATTTACAATAGGAAATACAATGTATATGAATAAATTAATTGAAAACTGTCATGGAATCCACTAAACCTCAATAGGCTGATCTAAACAATCTCCTATAGCAGCCACGCAGGCTTATTTTCAATTATTCATAACTTTTTACACCAAAGTAGAAAATAGGCACTGATGGCACGTTGTTCAAATGAGAACAAAGTGATGCACATGGACTTGCTTTTAACATTGCACAGAACATCAAACTAACAAGAAATACTTTCTACAGGGCAGGTAAAATAGGAAGTCATGGTAATCTTTGCAATAGAGAATTAGTTTGTATTAATGAAGTTTGTCTGTAATACTGTACCATGTAATAGGATTGCTTAATAAACTTGTAACTTAAAACAATAAAAAATGTGTTTGAGGTTGCATCTCTTCGTAGAACACAGTTACATACTGTGAAAGTAAATATTTTCAACAGGAAATGTATTTATGTTAACATGTATGTACCACAACCATGGTAATCCACTAAACTTCAATGAGCTGGTCTTGCATTAGGTATATTGCTAAGTAGGTGATGTCTTAAATATGAATCTCTTGCTGAAAAACAATGTTTTATAAGGTACCATTTCCTAATAGGCAACATCCTGTTCTAAGTGGTCACAGTCATTTCTTATTGCAAATACTAGACTTGATTATTACTTTTCAGTAAATCAGTAAAATTGTAAAAGGACCTTCACTGTTGCTATACTAATATTGTAATTGACTATTCTTTGCTATGCTAAAAGCCAATTCCTGATGTCATAAAGGTGCTCTTATTCAAACTTACTGATGCCAAGATAAAATTCCAACACATTTTTAATAAGTTAGAAATGTTTGAATTTTTAACTTGCAGCATTTCTGACAGCAAATTTCACAGGTGTTACAAGTACAGCCTTTTCGGCTTTATATGTAATTGTACTAGATAAATGTGATGTATATTGCCCAACATGTTTGGCTAAATAACATGCCTGTAATCTTTGAGTTTTCTCAATTGCTTCTTTCATTCGTTTGTAATTCTGCTTGAACCAATATCACTTTCATTCTCTGAGTATCACAACACAAAGGCATTACATTAATTAATCTTATTTGCATGAATGAATGCAATATATAACCTGTGATTATCATATAAATATTTACTAGGACTAAGGAATGAGGTTGGGTGAGTCCCTCTTAAAACCTTAATCTAACTCATTCACTGGGTCATGAAGCAAGACTGAGAAATGAGCAAATCAAAACATTTGAGAATTTTTTTAAATTATGAAAGTTTAATGACAGGAGGAAATATCATGCATGGAAATGTTAATATAATACTCCAAATGGCATTGGATTAGCTCCATTAAAATCACATTTAATTAATATGCCAATTTTGAGATCAAATGGCTCATGATTTTAGACACGCAATTCATTCTCACTTTTGAGCAAGATAAGTTGTCGATGTGAACAGAAATCAAAATCTGCATTCATTCAGGAGTTAAATGCCTTAGAAATATCCTAAAGCACTTGGGGAGTGATTAAAATGTAATGATTGTTGTCTGGATGAACGATTCTGTTTATGACAGAGGTGTTTCAGGTATAAATGTTGACCAGGACACCTTGAGAACTTCCTGTTCTTGTTCAAGAAACAAAACACAGGATTTTCCTAATCTGGGAGGAAGTAAGGACTGCAGATGCTGGAATACCAGAGTTGAAAAATGTGGTACTGGAAAAACACAGCAGGCCAGGTAGCATCTGAGGAGCAGGAGAATCAACGTTTCGGGCATAAGCCTGATTCCTGAAGAAGGGCTTATGCCCGAAACGTCGATTTGCCTGCTCCTCGGATGCTGCCTGGCTTGCTGTGTTTTTCCAGCACATTTTTCTCCTAATCTGCTTCTGTAATGTCAATGGATGAGCATAGAAATTCTTGAAGAAACAGCAGAAATGACAATTTTAGCTGCTGTGCCAGAGATACTGGAAATAGCCAGCTGGAAAACCTTTGGGAAAATTCTGATGGAGTATCTTTAATGTTGACCCAACAAATCGAGGAAATCTTGGTTTAATCCTCAATTTGTTGGCTTGGAACTGCCGTAATGTTCTGTTGGCATTTCGATGTGGATTTTATGCTCAACTTCTGCAGTATGGCTTGAACAAACTCAAAATTGCTGCCAACTAAGGCAGGCTCACAACAAGTAGATTAAACCATTGTAATAGCCATGAGCCCACATTCAGTGAAGAGAAATCAGAGTTAACGTTTCGGGTCCGGTGACCCTCTCCTAGTTTTGAGGACGGGTCACAGGACCCAAAACGTTAACTCTGATTTCTCTTCACATATATTGCTAGACCTACTGAGCTTTTCCAGCAATTTCTTTGATTCACAGCATCTGCAGTTCTTTCCATTTTTATTTTGCCCTCATTCAGAGATAGTCAGAGAGATATGCAGCATGGAAACAGACCTTTTGATCTAACTCATTCCTACTGAGCAGCTATGCAAAATTAATGTAGTCACATTTGCCAGCATTTGGCTCATATCCCTTTAAATCCCTCCTATTCATATACCTATCCAGATGCCTTTTAAATGTTGTAATTGTACTCGCCTCCACCACTTCCTCTGGCAGCTCATTCCATACATGCACCACCCTCTGTGTGAAAAGGTTGCCCTTAGGTGCATTTTAAATCTTTCCCCTCTTAAACCTATGGCCCCTAGTTTTGGACTCCTCTACTCTGGGGAAAGGACCTTGGCTAATTCACCGTATCCACGCCCCTCTTGATTTTACACTAAAGAAAAGACCTTGGCTATTCACCCTATCCATGCCCCTCATGATTTTATAAACCTCTATAAGGTCACCCCTCAGCCTCCAATGCTCCAGGGAAAATAGCCCCAGCCTATTCAGCCTCTCAAACCCTCCAACCCTGGCAACATCCTTGTAAATCTTTTCTGAATCCTTTCAAGTTTCACAACATCCTTCCTACAGCAAGACCAGAATTGCACACAGTATTCCAAAAGCGGCCTAATCAATGTTACTGTACAGCCACAACATGACCACTCAGTGGTTGCTTCTTTGTGATCACTATGCTGAGAAGCTAATCATTAAAGCTAAGTGCTGAAACATGTGCAGCTGCTTTAGATCACTCACAGATAGTATAGAGAATTGAATATCTTGTCCCTCTTCCCGCAAAATTGATATTTCTTTGCCACTATAGAAGGCAACAGGGGATCTACTCTTCAACCTGTACTGACACATGTCTGAGTCACTTCCAAAATCTTCCCCTTTTTGGCACTGCAAATCACGATTGAATGTTTAGAGATATGCTGTAGGTAACAGAGCTTATCAAAACCAAAAACAGAAATTGCTGGAAAAGCTCAGCAGGTCTGGCAGTTTCTGTGGAGAGAAATGAGAGTTAACATGTCGGATGCAGTGAACCTTTCTCAGAACACGTCTTATCAAAATGTAGACAGCCCTTTCTCATTGGTCATGTGTCACTTCTTCTCATTCTGGGCACTCATTCAGACTGGAAGTTAAAACTTCAACTATGTGGCTAAAGTCTAGCCCAATAATTTTGATTAATTATGCCTAATTTCCACATATTGTCACTTTCTCTTGAATGTGATTATGAAGCAAAATCAGTAGCATGGGGGCTCAGTGGTTTGCACTGCTGCCTCACAGCACCAGGGTCCCAGGTTCAAATCCACCCTTGGATGACTGTTTGTGTGGAGTTTGGATATTCTCCTTGTGTTTGCGTGGATTGCTTCTGGGTGCTCTTGCAGTTCAACAATGTCTAGGCTAGGTAGATTGGCCATGCTAAATTGCCCATAATATTCATGGACATACGGGCTATGTGGATTTCCATGGGAAATGCAGCGTTACGGGGATGGTGGAGCACGGTCTGGGTGGAATACTTTTCGGAGGACGCTGTGGATTCGATGGGCCAAATGGCCTGCTTCCACACTGCAGTAATTCTTTGAAATATGCTGCTCATAGGGCAGAGTAGACTTAAATGAACAATGTTACTAATTTTAACAATTTCTCTATCGTGGCCTATAAGGCTGGGCTCAGAAACTTCACAAGTCACAAGTGTATGACCATCACAATTTTACAGGTCAAAAACAAAATCTGATCCAACTAACAACTTGTTAAACTACCAACTATCAAAGTGATTAAACAAAATGTATCAAATTTACCAAGAATAATCAAAGAAGAATGAGAAATGAACAGAGGAGCAAACAACATCAAGTGTCTCAATATTTTGTCAAATTAATATTTATGATTCAGTCATTGACTACAATTCTTAAATAATTTTCTCACTATTTTCACTACTATTTCCTTTTCTAATTCAGGTGAATACATATAGCTTGAAAATACAAAAGCTTATTGAAAAAATTAAAAATTAAAAGAAACACAGAGTTAATGATTTAATGTTACTAATGCTTCCAAGAAATTTCTACAATTAAAGTCTGCCCTTCTGAGCTATAAATATCATTTGAGGCTTATGTGTCAGAGTCATAGAATTGGTAAGTACTGATAGAGTTATAGGGATAAAAGAGGTTTGAGTTATAAAGAAGTGATCAAGGATTTTTAAAACGAGGCAATGAAGTCTAAACTGGAAATATTAAAAAGACTGAATCAACATTGCTCAGGAAGAACAACAGTAATAAATGTGCTGGAGATGGAATATGGGCTGCAGTAATTTGGATGAGCTATAATTTACAGAGGATGAAAAGCTAGGACAACATTCATGTGGTTGGATTTAGAGGTGACAAGGACATTGATCTAAGTTCCAGCAGCAGATGATCTGAGGCAAAGGCAGAGAGAAAATGTTGCAATGCAACATTTCCTCTAAGTAGTGTGGCTCGCATCTCTGTAGATGCTCCAGTGATCTGTGATTCGTGTTGGCACGACAATTGCAGCATTTATTTCCATTTGCTAGTCATTGCCAGGCACGGGCCTTAAAAGCTTATACAGCCAGTAAGCAAGCTGGAGAATATATACTGCTACAGAGGTGATAGTAGATGGTTCTTCTAGTAGAAAGGATATGGGGTCAGAAGTATAGTGTAGGACTAAAAAGCATGCTAAGGTTGTAAATATTGGTTCAATCTGAGGTAATGTCTAAAAAGGGGATAAATTTACAGCAAGAGTGCAGATTTGAGCTGAAACTGGTGCCTTCTGAATGTTGAAATGATCATTAGACTAGGGCAATGGTATTTGAATTTTCAACTTACAGTCATAATCTGCTTGTGAGGGAATAACATCTATCTTCACTCAATTCCTGTGACACTAAAATAACTAGGTTTGGCATGATAACTAAGCAGAAAAATTCTGAACAATTGTAATGCACAATGGTGGAAACAACTTTCAAAACTAATATTTCATTTTTCAGCCTATTATAGGTGAAAATACTAAGCAAAAATACTAACAAAACCAAATTTTTGTGATAATTCTTTTGAGTTTCTGAGGGAACTGATCAGTGTACCAAGCCCATGGAGTGGTTAAACATTTGGTTTATACTCTAGTACTGACCTTAGATCCAGCTGGCTGGAGATGGTCAATTAGCTGGGCTTGGCAGATAAGCAATTATCTGTTCAGCTTTAACTTAGAGGAGATCCAACAATGAACAAAAAGCTTTTCATGACAATGTAATGTCAGTAATAGTTTTAACTAGAAGTGGAAATGTAAGGAACAAACCAAAAAGTCTCTTCTAATCATACAAATAAATACAAATAAAAGGAGGAATATAAATAATCTGCATAAGGAGTGAAATCTACAAAACAATGCCAGAAAATAATCAGATTAAATAAATTTTGTATAGTACTATTTAACATGTAACAAACATTTTTTAAATATAAGATTTGTCTTTCCTAACGTTGGTTAGACTATTGCAGCGAATTGACTGTATCATGCAATAGGCTGATAATTGTTATTGATTCTGAAGCAGTACAGTGATAACATCAGATCCTTGATTACTTATGAGCAACACCACAAGAGGTCTACTTGTTTAAACTATATTAAAAACTCTTAATATTTAAGTGGTAGTTATAAACTGCTTGACTTTGTGTGATTCAGGTCAGCTCTCAAATCTCCAATGAATGTTTAGCCTATAACTCACTCTTGGTTAAGTTACTTACCTGTCATAAACCACCCCAAATGCTTGATTGCTACACTGCTTTTAATTTACTCTTAGTTAAATTACTTAATATATCAACCATCTGAATCGGTCAACTAGATGATACCTGTAACTTGCACTAACAATTGGAACATGCTCCTCGATTAGGCTTCAATCTATTAGTCACTCCAAAGAATTATTTTTATTTATGTAATGCTAAGGACATTTAATAGCATTGATACTGCATATTCTATTTGTAACCATGTTAACAACCTCAAAGTTCACTACACTGAAAGGGAGTAATATTAGTTATAGTAGACAGAATGAAATTACACATTGGTGTTAGTTCTGTTACTAATACCATTGTACAATTATGGCCAAAGCTTTTAGACAAATCTATAAAAGCCCAGTGAAAATAGGCACATTCTATGAAATTTTCATTTATTTGCGAATTTCATTATGTTCAAATATACTTTTGCCAAGTATATTCTGGGAAAGGGGGGGCAGTCTTGAGGCTTAGTTATGGTCATGGCTATGTCTTTGGTGATTTCCTTTCTGCATACTAATAAGCAGGAAGCAACAGAATTTCCTAAACTCCATTGCCTTATTATGGAGGTTTGGGTCTCTCTGAGCATTGGGGTTAAGATTAGGCTGTGTTGCAGGTATCACTTTGTGCTTGTTTCAAATTGTGTTTGTGAATACCAGTCTCAAATAATCTGGCTTTCCTGTGAGCTCTTCTTATTACAACTGTAAGAATGTGTTCAATGTAAGTTCAATGTGAACTTCATAGCGTTTTAATAAATTAATACTGTGCTTTGATAGTCAACGTGCAACTACAGATCGATTGTGTAAATCAGGTGACTACTGTCTTGTGTTCGAATGTATTTTACTTGTTCTCCAAGCATTGAACTGGAACAGTTTACTGTTTACAAAATATATGCAGTGCTTGCATGACAGCCTGTCACTGGTAAACCCTTTTTTTGATTGGATGTAAATAAGCTACATCATAAACAACAGAACAAAAATGTACTTAATGATATTAATGTTTGCATTGCAATATGAAAAGATAATTTTATTAAATAAAGAATCTTTTTGTATTTCATTTACAATTTATTGAGATCTTTTGTAAAGAATTTTAAAATTTCTATAGGTGAGCAATTTAAGTGAATAAATTCATTATTCCACATTAGTATATTAATGATATCAACTCACAACAATTTTGTTGCAAAGAACAATATTATATTACACTATTCTCTTTGGCGGAGTCAATTATGTTTAACAGATTAGTTACTTTTGTCAAAAGACCTCTTGTCAATTCATTCCATGTTGCTAATGTGATGATATAATAACATAACATCAACGAGCCACTGGCCTCACTCTTCATTCTTTCACGTTCTGATAGTATGAAGGTTGTGTACTTTTTAGATTTAATATAACAATTACAATAATGCTTTGTGAAAAATCAAAAGTGCAGTATGAATATATTTTTAAGCTGTATTTTCATGAAGTTTTTTTTGAAGTCAGTAATTTCTAAACCTAAATTTGTCTTATTATTTGTATTTAGTTCACTAAATACATTCAAGGTGTTTTCAACATTTAAGTAATTATTGACTGGATGGATTATTTTCAATTATTGCAGATCCCATTATAAAAACATTTTATTTCTACTTGGTAAGATTCAATTAAAAAACTTAAAGCCACAGAGCCATAAGAGTTGTACTGCAGAGAAAGACCCTTTGGTCCAGCTTGTCCTTGTCGACCAGATTTTGTAAATTAATCTCATCCCATTTGCCAGAATTTGGCCCAAATCTCTTGAAACCCCTCCTATTCATGTTTCCAGCCAGATGCCTTTTAAATGTTGTAATTGTGCCAGCCTCCACTATCTCCTCTGGTAGCTCATTCAATAGACACACCACCTCTATGTGAAAGTGTTGTCTCTTTATATCTTTCCCCTCTCACCTTAAACCCATGCCCTCTAGTTTTGGACACCCCTACTCTAGGAAAAGGATCTTGGCTATTCACCCTATCTATGCCCCTCATGATTTTATAAACCTCGAAAAAGTTACCACTCAGCCTCTGACGCTCCAGCGTATTCAGCCTCTCGCTATAGCTCAAATCCTCCACCTCTTGCAATAGCCTTGTAAATCTTTTCTGAATCCTTGCAAGTTTCACAACATTTTTCCTATAGCCGAGAGATGAGAATTTAATGCAGCATTCCAAAAATGGCCACCAATGTCTTGTACAGCCACAACTCCTATATTAAACCTGTTGGACTATAACCTGGTGTTGTGTGATTTTTAACTCCTATATTCAATATACTGACCAATAAAGGCAAGTATACTTTCACTATCCTGTCAACCTACGACTCCAGCTTCAAGGAACTATAAACCTGCATCCCAAGGTCTCTTTGTCTGGCAACACTCCCCAGAACCTTACCATTGATTGTATAAGTCCTACCCTGGATTTGCCTTACCAAAATGCAACACCTCACATTTAGATAAATTAAACTCCATCTGTCACTCCTCGGCCCAACTGATCAAGGTCCTGTTCTACTCTGAGGTAACCTTCATTGTTCACTAGACCACCAATTTTGGTGTCATCTGCAAATTTACTCACCACACCTCCTGTATTCACATCCAAATCATTTCTATAAATGACAAAAAGCAGACAAAAATAGCTTGATACTATGAAACACTGCAAATAAAACTCACAGTAGAACAATTTAAATGTAAAAAGTTCTGCAGCTGGTGAGATAATTCAGCTTATGATTAATGCTCATGTGTAAGCTGCAGATTTTTCTCTTTAAAAGAAATTGATTAACATGATTAAAGAATTAGGATACTAATTTTTTCTCCTGTCATTTGTCTGGACAATTTACCATGTCAGACCAAGACAAATTGGGATATCCAGACAGTTTAAAAAGAGCAGTGCTCTGGATCACCTGTCATGTCTGAAATGTAGACTGGAAAGAAAAAAAAATCAGCGTTTAAAAAAGTAAGGAACAAAATCACATTAATGTGAATTTGTACCACTGCACTGGGCCACAAAACGATTAACACAGTGATTCCCTACTACAAATTTCCAAAGTTCACCAGCGAGTATCTGGCATGAATTATGTGTACATTTAGCAATAATTTTCAAGTGCTGAAATGGGGTCACAGTGGGAGAAAGCTTGGGAAGCACTATGTTAATGATTTAAAGTTTATTTTCATAACATTTGGGGGTATTAAGTGCTAAAGCCTTTCCATTTTATACTTTAAAAATCTGTCTCATTGAACCTTTTAAATGGTTTTATGAACAGGGGTTTCTTTTTGTTAAACAACTGTGAATGGGGTTTTTTCTGAGTAGTCTTACACTTGACATTGTTACTATATGGTTCACTGGTTCTGCCCACAGTGCATATTTGGTAAACGAGCAGAGAAAGATGGTGGGTTTGCATGAAGGGGTTGGGTAGAACAGGAATAGGCACTGAGGCAGTAAGGGGCCAGGAAGTTGTGTGGCAACATGAGATGGCACTAAATTGAAATGGAGGAGAATGGAAGGCATAGAAGTAGCACAGGTAAAACCTTTTGAAAAGATTCCTGAATCCAGTCTATTGCTCTTGACACCTCCTCCAGAACCTGGCCCAATTCCATGAAAATTGCATGTGCTAGGAGATGCCTATCCTCATACAGGGGTGCAATGGCCTAGTGGTTTTATCTTTAGATTATTAATGCAGAAACTCAGCTAATGTTCCAGGGACCTGGGTTTAAATTGCATCACAGCAGATGGTGGAATTGAATTCAATAGGGAAACAGATAGCTGGAATTAAGGATCTACTGATAACTGTGAAACCATTGCCAATTATTGAAAAACCCATCTGACTCACTAATGTCCTTCAGGGAAGGAAGTCCACTATCATCACCTGGTATGGCGTACATGTGACTCCTCTCCCACAGCAATGTGTTTGACTCTCAACTCCCCCCTGAAATGGCCTAGCAAGTCACTCCATTCAAGGACAGTTAGGGACAGGCAATTACTACTGGCCAGCTAGTGACGCCCACGTTGCATGAGTGAATAATTAAGAAAAAAATAAAATGCAGGGTATGGGTTCACTACCCACAACAATATCCTGTGCCAGTGAAATTTGGAAGTGCCAAGAATGGGGGCAGAATCAGTCTGTCATTTTCAAATATCTTGGGAGGCTTTCCAATTCATGAAAATCTGGATTAACGAGGAGAAGTTTCTACTTGTTTTGGGGCCATTTATCATCATCATTTGAAAAAGCAGAAGTGACAGCAAGGCAGACAGGTAAGTGTGGCTTTGAATCATTACAACCGGGATCTCCAGCTTGGTTTCTTCTCTTGAAGGATCCTTCCAAAGATGCTTGCTACTTCCATGGCACAGCCCCAGTGAATAGTCAGACCATAACCCCCATGACCATAGTTGTGAATCACCTACAAGATCAAGAGACCATGATTAAACTGGAAGATTCTGGCCCTTCTATGCATCAAATCAAAAATATATGATTGGAGATCAACAAATTAGATACTGAAAATAAAAAGAATGGCAAGCTGGAAATTAACAAAACAACAGAAGATGCATACATATATTTGACCATACATTTAGGTGACATAGGTTAAAATTCTGATGTAGTCTCCCTTCCGTTTTAAAGTTTAATTGTGGTTCCTTTTTTTCAGGTTATGATGGTCCCACTTCTGACTTCCACTACTTTTGAATTTATGAAATGCATGCTGCTATATTCTTCAGTGTTCCTCTTTGGCAAAACCTGGTCAAAATAATTTAAGTTGCAGGTGCCTATTCAGAGTGCTATTTCAGCAATGTACACCAAAAGAAAATCATCTTGAGGCACAACCAAAATAACTCAAAGCAGTTGCGGGCATCACCGCCACAGTTTCCTTGTCTATGCCTTAAGAATTATGGATCACACGAAGGCTCAGAGATAATGTTCTAAGACTAGTGGATGGATTGCAATTGTCTGGAATCAGAAGGAGCATTCACCTCTGCAAAAAAAAAATTATTTTACCCACTGCAAGCTCTGACTAAAACAGATGAACTGAGGAGTCCATGTCTACAAAGAGTGCAGGAACCTCATTTCAATATGAAAATGAGCCTGCATCCATTTCAGACAGAGTCTAAAACACCAGTTTAGCAGTGGTTTCAACTGCCATGAAAAATCAGGTATGGGAGTCTGCACTACCAAATATGCCACTGTGCCTAATTCAAGCCCATAATACAAGTACATGATAATTAACTTTATATACTATTTTATTTTGTTTTGTGGAAATTCTGGCAAGTATTTGTTCATGAAGTAATCTAATTTTACCAGAAGATGGTGATGTTATATTTTATCATGGTGAACACTGCTGAAATGGCCAGTCATTTACGTATGTAATTTAAACTAAAGACCTCTTTCTGAATAGCTTGCAGGACGATCAAATCTGATGAAATAAAACAAGGGACACTTCAATCAGGAGATGGACAGGAAGGTCGAGTTGGGAGCCATGATCAAATTAGCCATGATCATATTGAATGGTCAACAGGCTGAATGGGCTGAAATTCTCCTGTTTCTAACAATCACCCAGCGTGGGTACGGAATATTATTTAAGTGTTCCATATCCCTCACACATCCTTCTAAAACTTTATTAACTTAGTTTCTTCAACCAGCCTGTTGGAAAAATTACAAATGTTCTTTCTTGTCAGGAGCCTGCAGGGGAGTCTCTCAGCCAAAAGCTAACATCCCTATTAACTGATAAGGACACCAGATCTTTAAGCACAAATCTTTCATCACATAAACACTGACTGATATTCTTTATTCCAATTACAAGAATTGCAGAATGATTTTAAAATTCAAAATCTTATGACGATGCTGTTAATTTAACAAGGTTACTTTGTCCTCAATTTTATTCAAGAGAGGTCGTAAAGGCAGAGGTGTCAAAATGTCTGGGCAAGAGCCTAATTTAACAACGAGAGGGGAGTGGCCAGTTTTCCCACTTCAGGATTTTTCTAGTTTGGTTTAGCTGTAACAGTAAGAAGCTGCTGCAGTGGAGAAAGGTTCCAAGCTTCAGCAGATGGTTCCTGACTGGCTTTTTCTCTGATGTCTCTTTGGAAGTGTTTTCCTCATCCTGTAAAAACTGATATCTGAATTTACCTATTGCCAAGGAATGTGTTTATGGGATGTTGCAGGAATTGGAACAGTTGCTCAGTTAAGTTGTTATATTAAGTTAGTTGAGTTTTCAACTAGTTAAGTTATTCTAAATTCTGTTTTGCTTAAAACCAAGTGGGTTGACCAGCTGCATCACTCCTGGAATATCCACCGCACACCTACCTTTAAAATAAAAAATTAGGGTCTAGGCTAGCTTCTTAAAATATTTTGAGGGGGTCTGGCCTGATGCATAACATGTACAACCTCTAAAAGTGTTCTTCATTTCCAAAGGAAAGCAAATTCACTTGAATCTTTGCATTGCCTTTTATACCGTGGTTCTAAGATCAGGAAACCGAGATTGAGATTGTTCTCCCGGGGACAGTTTCAGGACCTGGAAACAGTCACTTGTAATTTTGCTTCTGGCAGTGAATTAATGACCAAAGACCAGGTTCTCAATCTAATTAAGGATGGTGGGTGAGCTCACAAAGCTGGAGGGGTATTTAGAGGCTACCAGCTTGAAAGGAGCAGTTGGCTACAATAGTAGTAAGAGAGGGACCCCTTCAACATGGAGGCAACATCTCCAACACTTTGTAGCTTTAGATGAAAATATAGATTTAGCAGCAGGGTGATCACTGTGGGTTGAGCCGTGCTGGGTAGATGGGAACCTTTCTTCAAGGCTTCTCCCTGACTCAGAAGGCAGAGATTTTTTTTAGGATTTTCTGGAGCATTGGTCTCCTGGCATGCTGCTGAAAAACTGTCTCCACCTAAATTGGGTTCCACCCAATGTAAATTGCAAATTGTAATCTTACTAAGTCTGCTCAGCACTTTGCAGAGTAACCATCTGGTCCCCAAACACATCTCTGCAAAATTGAGTTGAGATAACACTCATACAAAGACCAGCAAGTCCTTTTTTGCTCCTGCCTACTTCTGAATCCAACTTTGACTTGCGTACTTACTTTTCAAGCTTTAAGAGTATTGATCAGGGAGAATTTGCAATGGAATGATGAAATTCCCACTCCACTGTCATCAGAATTAAGTAGCATTGCACCTAACCTACAATAATTAGGGAAAGTTTCAAGTTAATTTAGTGGGATCGATGGCTGTGTCACATTTCTCCTTATAATGATCAGCTTGTACCACTGTTGCCCATAAATCAGATGACTGCAGCACAAACTCCATTACAAGATTTGAACATGTAATCTAGGCTAATACTTCAGTGTAGGTCTGAGGGTATGCGGTCTTTTCAGAGAAGCTTACTTGCAGATAATAGTGTAGAAATTCCTTGGGTGCTGGGGTAAGACAGCTGATATCAGATCAATGGAATAATGATATTGAGTCCCATTGCATCAATGGAATTTAATATAAAGCTCTGTATATAACAGACAGCTAAATCCACACTTGCCTTATTCAGATTAAAGAAAAAACTTGCTTGACACTGTTTGAAGAAAGCAGACATTTTGGTCAACACCATTTAAAACCAATTAATTGATCAGTGATCTCTTGGCATTTTGTGACACCTTGCCATAAGCAAATAAAATGTCATGTTTGCAAACAAAACTATAACTCATAAGTAATTCATTGTCTTTGAATTGCTTTTGGTGCTTCGGGAAGTGTGTATGTGTTTGTGGTTGTTTATCATGGGTTTATTTGCATTTATTATGTTATATAAACAGAGAGCTAGGTTTCACCTCTTTCTAATTTTTTTTGTTATTATCACAGGCCCCATGGTGAGTAGCGTTTAGTGATCAGATGATTTGGTAAATGTAAAAGAAAGGTCAGCTAGTCTTCTTGAGTCAGGGAGGCACCACAGGGGTTATGGTATACAATTTCTCTCATCTATGCTGTTTTCATTTGTCCTCTTTTCTTATTGTTACACTTGCAATTTGTTCACGAAGTGATTTGTAAATTTAGTGGTAGATTTCTATGGATACACTGCCCCTGGTGGTCAGCATTTATTGTGTGTTAATTCAGTGTTTTGGTAATTTTGTAAAACAAAAAAAAAGGCGAAATAGATTAGATTCCCTACAATGTGGCAACAGGCCCTTCGGTTCAACAAGTCCACACCGACCCTCCAAAGAGCAACCCACCCTGACTAATGCACCTAACACTAAGGAAAATTGAGCATGGCCAATTCACCTGACCTGCACATCTTTGGACAGTGGGAGGAAACCAGAGCACCCAGAGGAAACTCACACAGACACAGGGAGAACGTGCAAACTCCACACAGACACTTGCCCAAGGTGGGAATTGAACCCGGGTCTCTGGTGTTGTGAGGCAGTAGTGCTAACCACTAAGCCACTGCCCACAGAGCTAGGTTTCTCAGATAGATAGGCACCAAGGGCTGGAGTGAATAATTTGCTTCTCCAATGACATTTTGAATAAGTTTACCTCACTTCCTTTGTTTTTCCCCTTTCTCATTTTTGAATTTTAGTTCTTGTAACACTGTCACTGTTAAGCAGTACTTGTTATTTCCAGTTGAGTGACCTTTTACATTGGTTTCTCCCAAATGCAAGGGGGCGGTAGTGGCGTCAGCTGTGGCTTCTGGATAAAGGATCCAGGAGGAAGAGTCAGATACTGGTGTTTGTGGTCAATACAATAAAATTTAAAACAATCTCAAATTCTTTTGCTGCCTAATTCAACCCATGGATTTCAATCTGTTAAACAGTAAAGAGGATGAATGTTGAAGGTAATGGATGAGTGGCAAACAAGCAGACTACTTCATCTCTGGTCTCAAGCTTCTTGAGTGTAACTGGAATTGCAGCCAGCTGGATAAAGGAAGACAATTCCATCACATTCCTGGCTTGTGACTTAGAGTGACAAGAAATAAGTTAGTCCATGCAGAATTCATAATTTTTAACATTATCTTGTAGGCACCAAATTTATATGGTTGGTCCAATTTGGTTAATGGTCACCCCAAGATGTTGATAGTGGGGTATTTAGCCATGGTAAAGCCATTGAAAGGCAGGAGTTGGTTAGGTTCTCTCTAGTTGGAAACAGTCATTTCCTACCAATAGCAAATGTTACTTCCATCTTATCAGCCCAAGCCTGCATGTTCTGCAAGTCTTGCCCATATGGACATGGACTTCTTCAGGAATAATGAATGGTACTGAACATGGTGCAAGTATCAGCAAACATCCTTAATTCTGCCCTTGTGATGGGGGGGGGGGGGGGGGGGGGGGGTTAGGCCTAGTACACTACTCAGAGAAACTGCTGCAGTGATGTTCTGGGATAAGATAATTTACCTCTGGCAACCAGCAAAATCTTCCTTTGTGCTTGACATAATGCCAACTAGCACATAGTCTCACTGATTCAAATTCTGCTAGGACTCCTTGATGCCACACATGGTCAAATTTAAGCCAAGAGCAGATATTCTTGCCCCACCTCCAGAGTTTAAATCTCTTATCCATGTTTGGGCCACCACTCTTAAAATTTATTCTTTCTGTTTTGGTGTCATACCTCAAATTTCTTTGGCCCTGTATTAAAGACTTGTCGCTCTATTCGAATCCTGTTGCGGGTAGGTCGAAGTCCAGTCCAGTCTTCGACAATCTTGGCATTCTGAAAAAAATTATTTCCTTAATGAATTGACAGGCATTCATATAGATGGCTTCCACATGTTTATTATTCTCCACATGAATTCTGATTTCCAATATAGTGGAATAAAATGTTTAGAACCAACCTTCAGACTAGGTACAAGTTTGCATCCACCTTCCCACACTATGTTGTGGTCTTTGGGATCATTCTCCTCATTCCAATTCCCAAGTTGGAAGATTCCTCCCACAGTTACTAATTTGCTTCTAAAATTTAAAAAAACAGCAAAACTGACTGCAAGGCAATTTTCGAGTTGAAGATGGCACTCAACCTTGTGAAATGGCAATGGTTAAAATATTGGTTACAGTCGAGTATATACTTTCTAGTAAATGTTTTATTCCACTTTACAAATCACAGAACTCCAAGAACACTGAATATCTGGTCGCCCATATACAACTTTTCTCATCAAGTGCTCACCAAATTATCACCTGTTCTCTTGTTTCAATTAGTCTCTGCATCCTTGCTGGATCCTACTTGATAATTACAGATTTTCAAATCTTTTTGAAGTAAAATGCAGAGAGATTATATTACTGTTTGCTTTATTTAGTGCCCATTACAGTTCCAAACATCCTTTTTCTAGTATTTCTAATATTTTTGGAGCTTGCTCCTTTCTTCTGAAAACAAATAGCTACAATCTCAATGTGCAGTCTTTTTAAATTCATGCATTTTGGTTAATGCCAATCCATGGGTTTTGCTGCTGAATCCCTTTTTAAGAGTTTCTTCTAATATTATTGATAAGAAAAGTACCACATTGACCATCTCAACAAGAGTTTCTGCTGCTAGGTACTTCTCAGAACTCTTTTGATCTTTTTCGCTTCTCAAATTTTCGTCACTTTTCTAAAAGGGAAAATATAAACCCTCCTGTATTGGAGAACCCATCAGAGAGGTTGCATCAGTAAGATAAATAAGATTTCATATTCCTGGCATCTTTCAATTATGGAAATTTCAATATACAATGCTGCAACTTAATTTTTTTAAGAAAACTTTCGTTCACTTGAATAATATCATTTGCATGAGGTTTTCATTACTATACTTAACTAAAAATAAACTGTCATCTTGCCTTGTTTGGATGTTGAACTATTTCAGCTCCCAATTAGTCTTTGCAATTATGACAGTTCAGTTGTGAAAGCCGCTGCATCTTTTTGAGGCACTACTTTGACTAACTGCAATGGGGCTAACATTTTCTAAATAAGATTGCTGATGCTGAGCGACACTTGATCATTCTGCCTGATAGCCAGTCCGTGTACTTAAAAGCCATTGAAGTCTGACTTTAAATTTTGAATTCTGTTTTCAGCCCTTTTATGACAAAGTTTACAAATTCAATGCTCTCACACCATAGAGTATAGAGCATGAAAACAGACCTTTTGGTCCAACTCATCTGCATCAACCAGACATCCCAATCCGACCTAGTCCTATTTGCCAGCATTTGGACCATATCCATCTAAATCCTTCCTATTTGCATATACATATCGATGCCTTTTAAAATGTTCTTATCGTACTCACCTCCAACATTTCCTCTGACAGCTCGTTCCAGACATGCAACTCCCTCTGCTCAAAACTTTACCCCTCAGGTCCCTTTTAAATCTTTCCCCTCTCACTTTCAAACTATGACCTCTAATTTTGGACTCCCCTACTCTGGGGAAAAGATCATGGCTCTTCATGATTTGATACACCTCTATAAGGTCACACCTCAGTGTCTGACGCTCCAGGGAAAAACACCCAGTTCACTCAGCTTTTCCTGGTAGCTCAAGCCCTCCAGTCCTAGTAACATCCTTGTAAATCCTTTCAAGCTTAACAACATTCATCCTATAGAAGGGCAAACAAATTATCTGCAGAAATGCAAAAGTGGCCTCACTAATGTCCTCTAAAACCACAACATGACATCCGGACTCCTACACTCAATGTTATGACCGAGGAAGGCAAGCTTGCCAAACACCTTCTTCAACACCCTGTCTATGTGTGACTCCACTTTTAAGAAATTATGCACCTGTAACCCTAGGTCTCTTTGTTCACCAACACATCCCAGGGCCCCACCATTTACTGGTGTAAGTCCTGCCCTAGTTTGCCTTACCAAAATGCAACAGCTCACATTTATCTAAATTAAACTCCATCTGCCATTCCTCAGCCCACCTGATCAAGGTCCCATTGTACTCTGAGATATAGGTCCATTACTGTCCATCACACCACCTATTATGGTGTCATCTGCAAACCGACTAAACATACCTCCTACATTCACATCCAAATCATTTACATAAATGACAAAAAGCAGACAAAATAAAAAATTGAACATCCATTATAAAGGTTCCTGAAAGCTGCCCTTCATGGTGCCAGTAAATCATGATAGGGTCTAGTTTCAACTGAAGACAACTGGATTTTAATAAGACAGTCCTTACTGGGGAGTCTATAGAGTCTACCAGACTCTATAGATAGCATTTAGGTCATGTATGAATTCACTTAACTTAATGTCCGTTTTGCATAGGATTCCTCTTTAGAAAGGTGAAGAACTCTTCCCTTTTAAGCTGACCTCTCTGCAGAAATGCAGCTTTAATGTCAATTGACCCCATATCTAAACATCTGTTTTCCATAAAACCAAGAAAACTTTAAAAATTGTTGGGTGAAATTTAGGTCAATCTATTCTTCTATCTTGGTGCCCCAACTTACCTTCAAAATATCATGCCGCTATCCTTGCTTTAAACTTACATGTCTGTAATGATATACCTATTCCTCTATGTCCTGTTTGCTATGTGCCACGTCTGTCACAGACAAAAAGTTCTCCCTGCTTTGCAATTTTTGCTCTTTGGCAGCTTTTATTCATTTGTCTACTAATTGGTGTCTCTAATCAGACAAATTGCCAAATGCAAAGGTTTGATCCTCATAGCTTGCAACTTATCGTCGAAAGGTACCTGGTTCCTTTACAAGTTCTTTAGAAAATGCATATTCATAATCCATACGCAGCAACTTTTAAAAGTATGCCCAACCTGTTTCCCATACTGTACAATTATTATCATCTCTACAATAACCTTTCTCTTCCCCACCATCTGCCTCCAACCTGATATCTCCCACTCATGCCAGCCTACCTTAAACACATAACGACTTACCTGGTCCCTTGCCACCTTTTGCCCTGGCAACTTGCCTGACCTGTCACTTTACCTACCTAACACCCTACCTCTTCACCTTAAGCTCACACCAACTTATGTACTTATCCTTTCACAGAAGCTATGAAAAAAGGGGGCATTGATTGCCTTCTGATATTCCTTCTGTTACGAGTGAGCTTTAGAATGGAAGTACAGTTCAGCATTTCTGAAGGAACCATAAATTGGCATCTCTTGTCCGGAATGTGAAGCTCTGTTGTTCATAGAGTTATAGAGCTGTACAGCATGAAAACAGACCCTTCAAACCAACTCATACGTGCAGACCAGTTATCCCAAATTAATCTAGTCCCATTTGCCAGTCATTGGCCCATATCCCTCTAAACCCTTCCAATTCATATATCTATCCAGATACCTTTTAAATATTGTAATTATACCAGCCTCCACCACTTACTCAGGCAATTCATTTCATACATGCGCCACCTTCTGCATGAAAAAGTTGTCCTTTAGGTCCCTTTTAAATCTTTCCCCTCTCACCTTAAATCTATGCCCTCTAGTTTTAGACTTCCCTACCCTGGGGAAAAGACCTTGGCTATTCAATCTATCTATGCCTCTCACAATTATATAAATTTCTACAAGGTCACCCTCAGCCTCTGACCCTCCAGGGAAAATAGCCCCAAAAAAGAAGTGAAGTGATAATCTGCATGTGATTGTCACTTCTCAGAAAATCTAACCCATTATGCTCAAATTTGCACCATATCTCTAAATTCATAATTACCAAATTATCCTCTTTATCAATGAGAAATTTTGTCATTCATTCAAATGTGGCCTCTTTCCATTATGCTATCCACAATTGTTTTCTAATCTTACTAAGTATTATCATTGACTGACAAAATCTGGTTGCCAAATCTACAAAAGTATAAAATGAAAATATGTTTTCTTCATTTCAACCTTTTAAAATCCATAAAACCGAACCTCAAGTTGCAAATATTTACTGCTGATGCATTTGCCCTGGATCACACAGGCATCCAGTAGCTCCATATCCTGAAATCACAGCACATTATAAGTTCATAAGATATTGTAGCAGAATTAGGCCATTCAGCCCATTGAACCTGCTCCACTATTCGATCATGGCTGATATGCTCCTCAACCCCATTTTACTGCCTTCTCTTCACATCCCTTCAACCCATTATCAATTAAAAGTCTGTCTAACTCCTTTTTAAATTTACTCACTGTCCCAGCATCCACCATACTTTGGGGTAGCAAATTCCACAGATGCACAACCCTTTGGAAGAAGCAGTTTCTCAACTCTGTTTTAAATTTGCTATCCTTTACCCTAAGATGATGACCTCTGATCTTAGGATGCCCCACAAGAGGAAGCATCCTCTCCACATCTATTTTACCACACCTTTTATCATCTTGAAATCCTCAATTTGATCTCCCCTCATTCTTTTAATTTCACAGAATATAGGCCGAAACTGTTCATTCCTTGCCTTGCCATCTTTAATCATCATTTATAGTTAAGATCCCTTCTCGAGTCAACAGATTTTATCATGGATAGAAACTTTATCAACACTTAACAGGACCTTACAAATACTAATAAATAACCCTTGTTTTTAGAAGAAAAAAAACACTCACCCAGCAATCATTTACCTGTTTCATTGTGACATCACACTTTGATGCTGTCTCTCAAATTGATCACTTCACAGACTGAGACCTTGCTCCAGTTAACTATTTAACTCTAATCCTCGTCACAAAAGTTTAGTTGATAGACAGTTCATTATTTGGGAAGCAACAAATCCTGAGTCTTTGTTCATCAAGTACCCCAGCTATTCTGAAGGTTACACATGAACTACGAAAAGATACAATATAAAGAGTATTGATACTTTTCAGCAGGGAAAAAAGTTAAAGGTTGAAAGTTGCTGTTTTCATATTTCATAGCTTGATTGCATCCATCAACATCAGTACAGGGAAGGATAGATCAAAAAATTAAGAAGGGCTTATCCGGAATTGAAGGAAGACTGCTTTGTCATTACTTTATTCTGTGAACAAAATTCTTTCTGGATTAGCATCTTTATAGATCCAAGAATAACTAGCTTATAAAGCTCTCTGTCACAGCCCATTTTTAGCTATATATTCAAATAAAATGTTGAAAAATAAATGTAGGAGAAGAAGTAGAGCCGAGAGGGAAAGAAGGTCAGAAATAATCAAAATCAATAATCATGTTGTCCAAAGGAAAAAAAGCAAGGAAAAATTCAAGAGGACCGACTATCAGAACATTTATTTATTTTTTTCATTCAGACAAACTGCTCCCTTATTAAGGTTCATAATAGTTACCATTGTAGCTATCAGTCCTTTAAATGGTTTGTTTATACTTACCCTGGTATAATATATGGTTTGGAATAAATTCCAGCCCTCTGATCATGTGAAATAATGAAGTGCTTTATCCATGGTGCATAAACCTGAAGATTTTAAATAGATGTGAGATTAAATGACTAAAATATTAGCTAACCTGAAACAAGTGAAAAATATTGTATAACTGTATTTTAAATATATTGGGAGCAATACTAGGACTATGGTAAATTATTTGCCAAAATTATTACTACTATACATGAAAATAGCAATCTAATATTCAGATATTTTCAGCAGTGTTAATGCAGGATACATTTTTACTCAGTTTTAAAATGGTATTTCTGTGGAATAAAATTCCAATTAACCCAACTGTAGTGGGTGAATTCAAGTAAATTAAACTGCAAAAGGAATATTTTGCTAGCACGGTTTCCCATGCACCAGGTGGTTTCAGATCAGCATTTATGCCAATACAGATTTGGCACTCCCATTGCTTTCGGTAAAGACAGTCTGATATATATTCTGTTAGTGCTAACTTGCACATTAACACAACTATCACACATAGTGTATTAAGTGCAAGGGTGTTAGACACCAAAGAATTCATGGAAACTCAGCATTCTAGTTACAGATACATATTGAGAAATGTCTTCGTGAAAGCTTTTGAAAAGACTTCACAGTGGTACAAACTTGATTAAAGACAAAACAACTGCAGATGCTTTGTCCTGATGCTGCCTGGCTTGCTGTGTTCTTCTAGCCTCCTGCTTGGCAACCTTGGAATCCAGCATCTGCAGTTTTTTTGTCTCTAAGTGAAAAAAGTGCTCTTTTGGCACTCACTTGGTATTTGTTGTGAAGAATTAATGAAATGGGAAAAGAAGAATGATCACTTATTCTTCTGATTCCCCCAGTGATTATAAGACGTAAAGTAAACTCACTCACCTTTATGATCTGTCCTCGAGCAGGTATCAGTTCTGGGTCTGGCTGCAGCTCTTGTGCTCGAATGCCCGTACAATTCACTACCACATCAAAATCTGGAGATAACTACCAAAGATACTTTGTTTTATACATGTATGTGTAAGAATACACTAATATCCCAAAACATAGATATACAAGCAGCATAATGATGCATAGAAATGTATCTCAGAGATTATATGTCATAAAACCAATCAATCAAGAATACCTCCTGGAAGGAATGTATTTTCTTTTGGACAAACCGGACTCCGTGTTCTTTTAACCTTAAATAAACAAAAAATGCCTGTGAAGTTTGTCACTGGAATCCCTACCATCACTTCAAATTGTATTTCTATGTATTTATAGAATATCTACAGTACAGGAATAAACTTTACGCTATCTCTACTAAAAAGTAACCATCTCATATTTTCTTTGTTATTCAATGCTTTCTAGCTGCAATAGGACTCATGAGAAATCACTGTTGAAGGCACTACAGTCACTGAACAAAGAACAAAACAGCACAGGAACAGGCCCTTCAGCCCTGCAAGCCAGCGCCAACAAACTTTGCCCTTCCATAGTAAAACTATTTTCACGTATAGTATCTATATCCCCCTATTTCCTTCATATTCATGTATTTGTCCAGGTGTTTCTTGAATGCTGCTTTTGTGTCTGCTTCCACTACCTCCTCTGGCAGCACATTCCAGGCACTCATCATACTTTGTGTGAAAAACTTGCCTCACACATCTCTTTTAAACTCCCCCACCCACCCACCTTGAACCAGTGTCCCCTAGTAATTGACCCCTCCAGCCTAGAAAAAAGACTCATACTTTCCCACTCTATCCATGCCATTCACAATCTTATAATCTTCTATCAAGTCACCTCCTGCCTTCCCATGAAAACAAACCCAGTCTACCCAAACTTTCTTCATAGCCAAAAGCCCCCATACAAGGCAATATCCTCGTAAACTGTTTCTGCATTCTCTACAAAGCATCCGTATCCTTCAGGTAGTGTGGTCACCAGAACTGCGTGCAATATTCCAAGTGTGCCCTAACTGAAGTTCTAAAAAGCTGCAGTATAACTTGCCTATCCTCATATTCAATGCCTCTTCCAGTGAAGGCAAGCATGCCACAGGTCTTTTTTAAAAAAAATTACTTTATCTACCTGTACCACCCCCTTCAGTGATTTGTGGACCTGTACACCCAGATCCCTCTGCATATCAATACTCCTAAAGGTTCTGCCATTCACTGTATAATTTCCACCTGTACTTGATTTTCCAAAATGCATCACCTCACATTTGTGTGGATTTAACTCCATCTGCCACTTTTCTGCCCATGTCTCCAACTGATCTACATCCTGCTGTATCCTCTGATAATCCTCCTCATTATCCACAACTTCACCAATCTTTGTATTGTCCACAAACTAAGTAGACCAGCCACATTTTCCTCTAAATAATTTATATAGACCACGAACAGCAGAGGTCCCAGCACTGGTCCCTGTGGAACACCAGTAGTCTGGACCCTTCATCCCAAAAAGCATCCTTCCACCTCTACTCTCTGTCTCCTATGACCAAGCCAGTTCTGTATCCATCTTGCCAGCACGCCCCGATACCATGTGACTTCACCTTTTGTGCCAGTCTGCCATGAGGGGCCTTGTCAAAGCTTTACTGAAGTTCATGCAGACAACATCAAGCACTTATCCCTCAATTATCTTCGTCACCTGCTCAAAAAACACAATCAAATTTATGAGGCATGACATTCCTCATAAAATACCATGTTGTCTATTGTTAATGTCTAATTGCATATAGATCTTGTTCCTGAGAATCGTTTCCAATAATTTCCCTACCACTAATGTGAGGCTTATAGACAGTCAATCTTGGGCCTTTACGGCAGTGGCTCCCAATTCAGAAACGGGATAGAAGAATTCTCCATTAGATAAAACCTTAAATGAAGGCTTAATTTTATTTTGCGGCATGTACCGTTGTCCTCAAAATAACTGAGATCCTCAAGCATGAATTGAAAGCTGGTTAAATATGAGCAGAAATAATATGGATAAAAAGGATTATTTCTTACCTCTCCATCAACCATGGTAAGTAGCTCTTTCCCTCCAACATTAGTGCAGTGTTAAACCACCCATAGCTACAAAACAGAGAACATCCCGAAGTGAGAAGCTGATTTGCTGGTTTTAGGGTCGGTCCAAAACCCAGTGGTGGGCAAGATTTATTCAGTATATGAAACTGTAGACCCATGATTTATGAAACTTTTGCAATTTCATTACATGTAGGAAACAGAGGACATGGTTCCTCAACTTGTTTCACTGTATTTTATTTTGTAGTGAGACACTAAACTCACATGTTTAAAATGACGTGTATAATTTTAGGAAGAATGCCACATTCAAATCCCTCCATGTCTTCATTCCTCTTCATGTAATCTCTTCCTGCCCTAAAGCTCTTGGAGATTTCAGTGCCTTTACAGCTGGTGTCATGTACATGCCCAATTTCCACCACTCACCGCTGTTCTGGTCCTGACTGCTGAAATTCAATTTCTAAAACTCTCTGCATAGAGACTACTTCCCTCTTGCTGAATATTCTACTTAAATCTTAGCTCTTTGGCTAATGTTTTTGGACCATTTACTCTAAGACAGAGTTTATGCTTCAAGTCCTATGACCTTTTTGTTTTAGAACTTATTGCATCCAGGAAAAAGTTGCATTTAAGTTGATGAATGGTAGGTGGTTTAGAGCAGTATCTAGGAGAACACTTCTTTACCTATGACTACTAACAGGATATAGCAGGAGGATTAATTATTAAGCTTTGTATTTTGTCTTATAATAAATAAGTCCTAGTTTCAAAAGTACTAAAGCCAAAAAGTACTGATAGTTTAACGTTTAATGAAGAGGGAGCACAATTTTGCACGTAGCTGATTACTCTGGTCTGTTCAGATAAGAAAGGGCCCAAAATACAAATTAATTTCTCCTCTGAAAACATATGCCTTAAAAACATTGAATTGAATGGGAACTCAGGCACAGTGGCTGCAAATTACTGTTCCTTAAAGGAGTAGCTGCTGCATCACCTGTTCCAACTATGATAATGACCAATCTACATGAATAGGAGTTTAGCACTATCAGCATGGTCAGCAGGTAGGTGTTTGGAAAAAGGGTCATTGATAATCCTACACAGTACAAAATTGAAAATGAGTATTGCTAACTTGGATTAATAGTTTTAACTTTCATTGCTGATCAGCTGCACTAAAAGATTGTCCACCTGAAGTTCAAACCAATGTCCATGGATAAATTAGAGATAAGACCATAAGACATAGGAGCGGAAGTAACTTTAGATTCAATTTCTGCATTCCAGGAACACACTAATATCACTATCTGCAAAAACATTTTAGGATGGTTTTAGGGAAAATAAATACCTAAATCCAGGAAACAATTTAAGTTCTTCTTCTGTCAAATGTCTAAACCCCAAAACAGCATCTTTCCAGGATGGGTCCTGTGAAGAAAAGTGAAGAAAAATGAATAAAGAATGTAAGATTAATTTTCCTCAAGTCCTGAAATGTTACAATCACACAAATTAATATTTGTTTCCTTACCATAATCTCAATTGATAACAGATAGTGTGAGTATTGATAAACAAAACTATATTCCATTAGGCTATGTTTCCATTTACCTAGCTTTCTGAGATTAGTGGTCATTGAGACAGGTTCACTGACATTTAGAATGATGTAGGTGTAAAATGATATTAAGACGGAGCCAATACGTTTCCTGTATGAGCTTAGATCAATACTCATAGTTAGAAAGAGCAGGTTGCTGTGTACTGAGTGTGTCCTTGGTGCTGTGAGGCAGCAGTGCTACCACCATTAAAATTGAGAAGTTAAATCTCAAGAAATAGAAAGAACACATATCCACAAAGATTATGTTCACTAATCCTTCATGATACATAACAGAAATACAATTACAAGGCTGCAAAGAGCACAGTGGGAAGACAATTGTTTTAATTAAACATGTTCATATTTGGAATAAATAGTTACCGGCAGTGGTTCTTTGAAGATGTTGTATCCAGACTGCAAAAACAAGCCCATCTCATTGGCATCAGGTGAATTCACAAACTTCAGAAGGTATTCAAATGTTTCCTTGTTCCATTTGCTGCAGTTACAACAAAAGGAAATATGACACAATCCATGGTTACACTCAAGCAATGTCGTAAGTAAATGTTTACCAACTGTAGAACATTTCAATAGAGTAAAAGAGAAAAAAAATGAAGTAAATATTAAATTACTATTACAGCATATTATTCAAATTACCATAGGGACCACAGCTACATTTATACAATAGCGCCAAGATCAAGGGGTGGATTTCACAGCACCCTCTCCCTTTCCTAAGCTAAAAACCCATTGCCACTGTGCTAAGATGAAGTGGAGCTGACCCATAACAATAACACTGTACAAGAACCTTAATAAGGGAAGTGTGAGACTTTCACTCATCAGGGAAAGGAAGTTCCATCTTAGCACCCCATCAATCTGATTGGTTTTGCCTCAGGAGAACCAGAAGAGAATAGTCATCACTAGGCCCACAAGCAGTTCCCAGGAAGATAATGCAATTCCAGAAGTTTCCAGGCATGGCTGGGAGACTCACTGAGGAGAGGGTGGAAAGAATCACGCATGATGGATGAGGGGACAAAGGCAGTGCACCATTTTGGGAGAGGAGGACGGGGGGGTACAGGTTAAGCAAACTGCCAAAAATAATGTTTTCCTTCCTGCCTGTCATTAATCTGTGCAGTGAAAACTCCCAGTTGGTCACCTTCCATCTGTCTTCATCCCCCCACAGACTGAAATATTTTAGTGTGGATCAAAAAAGGCCCTTGGTGGCAGTTAATTGTCCACTTAAAGGCCTCGATAAGCTGAAAGACAGGCAGACACCAGGTTGGCAACCCATTTGATTTACATTCCCCCATCCCTGACTTCAAATACACCGGTGGGGCTATAGTTCACTATCAGTTCTATTCTACTGCAGTTATTGAGTATAAGTGTAAACTGCTACAGGTGCACAATTCCATATCCGAAATGTTTGGTTGGGACCAGCTGGTTTTCGGAATTCTGAAATTCGAAAAATTCTGAATAAGTGACAGTTTGATGGTGAAATTTGAAAAAAATCTTACCGGAGGAGCAGATTCACCGAGTAAAACGGGCCTTGAGACAGAATTGAGGCCTGCTAGTGCTGGGTCACATATCCCCCCCTCCACTACCACCACGTCGCATTTGAGTGACACGCATCGAGTGAGTGTCAACTTGGGTTAACTATTTGCAAGCCAAACAACCTTGGTAATGAGAAAAAACATTCACAAAAAAACCTTTGGACTTTGGAGCTTTTCGGATTTCGGATAAAGGGTTGTTTATCTGTACTAACTTTCTTTAAAGGACTTCAAAGCTCAAAGTGGAACACTGCAATATCACAATATGCAGCAATTCACTTAACCATGTAGTGTGACAACATGAGTTTATACTTTTTCTTCTTCAGATTTTCTTGGCTTGTCTGTGCACACACAGGAGAGACCACAAAGCCTATAAACTCACTAAATAAAGGCAGGTCAGTTAGAAGCACAGTTATAGCATAACAAAATATTATGTAGCTTACTGAAACTCATTTATGTACTACAATAAATCTCACATTATGGTACTTTTGGACTCAGTCTAGACCTTTCTGCAAAGAATATTTAGTTTATGTTTTCTTTTCTAAAAAAACTTCTACTTCTTTCAAAGTAACAACAAGCCAAAACAATGGGGCTTTCCACCTCGCTAACTAATGAGTGATTAAGGTTTGGTTTGTCAGTCTGAGCTAGGCAGTAGTTACAGTTTTACACTTGAGCTTGGTGAATCTGAGCTTACAGAAAAAAAAACTGCTTGGATTGCTGCTCCTGCTCACTAGCCAGAAACCTCGGTAAGAAATGGGGAGGACAGAATTATACCTGGTTGCAAGGCTCAAAATAATAAGCCAATGATTATAATCACTCATTAATAATATTCAACCAGAAAGCTTCTGACACCAATGCAATTAATTCCTCACAACAGCCGAAATCTTTAGATAAAGAAAAAAGTAAAAATATAGGAAAACTAGTAAGTACTAAAACATAAAATAAAACTGCTGCATCATTTTTAATTGTCATGTAATGGAATGCATTTCAATTTCTGATTTCCTACTGCTTTCTCTTACATTTCCTCTGGGTTTTCTCGATCGAGCACATATGGTTGCCATAATCCTGCAGCTCCATCGCTTGTAGTATGTGGTGTAAACTGATCTGCGTAAACCACAATATTCAATGGTTTGACTACAGAGTGAAAACGTTCAAAGATGCATTGAGCTGTTGACAAACCAATCACACCAGCACCGATCACCGCAACTTGCATTTTCTTGTGTCGATCATCAAATGTCTGAAATAAAATAAATACAGACAGATCAAATAAAGTGTTCCAGCTGAGGTCTGATTTTAGTCTCTCGTGTTCAGAAAATAGCTTTTGACCTTTCCTTCTCCAATACAGTAATCATTATATGAATTATTAACCAACTTGTTTGCAAGGCCAATAACAGTCTCTGGCATAACATACTTTTAGATTAGATTATTGATTGTCATTTCAGTGCAGTAGTGAGGCATTGGTACAGAATCATAAATGAGGCTCACACTATTCTCTCAAGTAAGATCCCATGGCGTAATTTTGAAAAACAGTATAGCTTTTTTTATCCAAGAGATATTGTTGTCATGGGCAAGGTCAGCATTTGTTGCCCATCTCCAATCACTGCTTAAACTAAAATAAAAACAAAGCTGTAAATCTTAAAGTACTAGAAAAATTCAGCAGGTCTGGCAGCATAGTCCAGTGACCCTTTGTAACGGAGGTCTCTTCAGGTTCTTGTGATCCTTTGTCAGGCTCACTGGATTTGAAACGTTAACTCTGTTTTTCTCGCTACAGATGCTGTCAGACTTGCTGAGTTTCTCCAGCACTTTGTATTTTTACCTCTTGAACTAAGCAGCTTGCTAGGTCATTTCAGAGTGCAGTTAAAAGCCAATCACATTATTATGTAACAACAACAGAAATCGATGGAGAAACTTAACAGATCTGGCAACATCTGGGGAAAGAAGGCAGATAACGTTTTGAGTCCAGTGACCCTTCAGAATACATATGGCTGGATGTTTGGAATCACATGTAGGCCAAACTATGGCAGATTAAAATACATTAACGGACATCAGTGAATTAATGAGTCTTTATAACAATTAATGGGAGTTTCTAGTTCACTATTACTGAGACTAGTTTTGGGATTGAACCCCTGCCCCCAGAGCATTAGTTTGGGCATCAGGATTAATAGATTATTCTGTCTACATCTCTACTCATACTCATCTCTCCACCAACATCACAGATACATATCTGGTCATTATCACTGCTGCTTGTGGAACCTTGATGTGTGTAAAATAGCTGCTGTATTTTCTACAAAAGTACTTTATTTGCTGTAAAGTACTTTGGAACATCCTTTATATTATAGCTATATCAAAGTCTGCATGAAATGTACTATATAAATTCAAGCTAGATATCCATACTATATTATAAACAGGTTAATTACTAGAATTGTGTTGTGTATTGAAAAACAAACTACTGTGAGCTAACAGAGTGCTGGAGAAACTCTAAAGAAGGGTTACTCCACCCAAAATGTTAACTCAGAGTCAGATGTACAGCATTGAAACAGACCCTTCGGTCCAACCGTCCATGCCGACCAGATATCCCAACCCAATCTAGTCCCACCTGCCAGCACCCGGCCCATATCCCTCCAAACCCTTCCTATTCATAAACCCATCCAAATGCCTCTTAAATGTTCCAATTGTACCAGCCTCCACCACTTCCTCTGGCAGCTCATTCCATACACATCCTACCCTCTGCATGAAAAAATTGTCCCTTAGGTCTCTTTTATATCTTCCCCCTCTCACCCTAAACTTATGCCCTCTAGTTCTGTACTCCCCGATCCCAGTGAAGAGACTTTGTCTATTTATCCTATCCATGCCCCTCATAATTTTGTGAATCCCTATAAAGTCACCCCTCAGCCTCCGATGCTCCAGGGAAAACAGCCCCAGCCTGTTCAGCCTCTCCCTATAGCTCAAATCCTCCAACCCTGGCAATATCCTTGTACATCTAGTTTGAACCCTTTCAAGTTTCACAACATCTTTCTGATAGGAAGGAGACCAGAACTGCACGCAATATTCCAACAGTGGCCTAACCAATGTCGTGTACAGCTGCAACATGACCTCCCAACTCCTGTACTCAATACACTGACCAATAAAGGAAAGCATACCAAACACCTTTTTAACTATCCTATCTACCTGCGACCCCACTTTCAAGGAGCTATGAACCTGCACTCCAAGGTCTCTTTGTTCAGCAACACTCCCTAGGACCTTACCATTAAGTGTATAAGTCCTGCTAAGATTTGCTTTCCCAAAATGCAGCACCTTGCATTTGTCTGAATTAAACTCCATCTGCCACTTCTCAGCTCATTGGCCCATCTGGTCAAGATCCTGTTGTAATCTGAGGTAACCCTCTTCGTTATCCATTACACCTCCAATTTTGGTGTCATCTGCAAACTTACTAACTGCTCTCATCCAAATCATTTATGTAAATGACAAAAAGTAGAGGACCCAGCACCGATCCTTGTGGCACTCCACTGGTCACAGGCCTCCAGTCTGAAAAACAACCCTCCACAGCCACCCTCTGTCTACACAGATGCTGTCACATTTGCTGAGTTTCTCCAGAAAGGAAAACAGAAATTACTCTGGCAGCATCTGTAGAGAGAAAAACAGAATTGATATTTCAAGTCCAATGACCCTGACAAAGGATCCCAAGACCCTGTCCTCTTAATTTGCCTAGCAAACTGTTTTGTTCAAGGGTTGAAAACACAACGTGGCAAGTCCAGCAGCACTTAAAATCCAGAGAGCCTGACAAATGATCACAAGAAACTAAAGGATCCTAACTCCATGATAAAGGGTCACTGGACTCAAAATGTTAATTTCACATTTCTCTCTGCAGATGCTGCCAGACCTGCTGAGTTTCTCAAGAAATTAAAACAGAAATTGCTGGATAAACTCAGCAAGTCTGACAACATCTGTGGAGAGTGAAACAAGAGTTAATGTATCAAGTCTGGTATGACTTCTTCAGAACGAAGAGCTAAGTTTGACTGTCCTCTCTCTGCTTGGGTTCCTGAAATTACTGGCTTGCATGTCACTGTGTAATTAGCTGCAAAGAGAAACAACTCACATTGTCTTTTCTCTCCATAGAGAAGGACCTCCTACCAGTGATACAGCTGAGATCCTGATTGTAATGTATAAGGATTTCAGGGCATGGCCAAGTATCTTATCACTGTGAAACAATGAATCTGTTTGGAACAGAAATCCTGGTTGAAACTGACTGGCTGGTTTTTCCAAGATCTTTTGTACATCTCACAACATGTTTGTTAAATATCTGACAGCTTGCCAGATGGTGAAAGCATGTTGTAGTAAAGAATGCACAATGTAAAACTAGGGAACTCAACAGAGCATACCGTCACACTGCTGTGTTAACGCAACGTTATTCCAGTTACACCTCCTTCCTGGATTAAAAAAATCATACAACACCAGGTTATAGTCCAACAGGTTTGATTGGAAGCACACTAGCTTTCAGAGCACCTTCATCAGGTGGTTGTGGAGGACACAATTGTAAAACACACAATTTATAGCAAAAGTTCAGTGTGATGTAACTGAAATTATACATTGAAAAATACCTTGATTGTCTGTTGAGTCTTTCATCTGTTCAAATACTACGATAGTTTCACTTTTTTCACATGTAAATCACAAAACTTTTTTTAAAAAAAAGTTACTTCTCAGATTAACTGTAACAATTGGTGTTAGCTAGATAATATGTTGAAGGTGTTAGCCCCCCTGTGTTCTCTGTCTGTGCAATGATGTTTAGATTGATTCTAATCTAAAAAGTGAGATAACGGAGTTTTACATGAATTTATATGAAAGACTCATGATGAAGGAGCGACACTCCGAAAGCTGGAGTGCTTCCAATTAAACTTGTTGGACTATAACCTTGAATTGTGTGATTTTTAACTTTGTACACCCCAGTCCAACACTGGCATCTCCAAATCATGACTTCTTCCTGGAGACTTTGTTTCTGTCTGTTTGATGCTTCTCAACCACAAAACTGAAAAAAAAATTTTTGTTAAGGGCTTCAAGGGACTTCAGGCCAATCCACATTTAACCAACCATTCTCGATATTCTGCTCAGTTTGACAGAGGTGACAAATTCAACACATCATATGAAGTGAGTGTGCACACAAAGTGTCAATGCTCAAAAATAAAGGACTGTCCATTTAACAAGAGGAGGACTTAGTTTTCCTAAAGGGAGTTAACAGTGTTTGAAACCTGTGAAAACAGAGTCCTTGAATATTTTTAAGCAGAGGTAATTAGATTCTTGATAAGGATCGGTTGGCATGTTAGTGGCGAGTAGGTAAGAATGAAGAGTTAGCAGGTTGGCCATGATCTTACTGAGTGTCAGAACAGAGACTCGTGCTCCTAATCCTAATATTTGCATAAATTTCAGTTCGTACGAGACAAGATTCTAAAACAATCAACACCGAATTTATGCATAAAGAACCCACAATGATGTGAACATAAAAAGGCGATTTGGTCTGTCTCCCAACGTTAACTAGCTACTCCTTTAGAAAGTTCAGACCCACATCTTCGCCATAATCCGCTCTTCCCTGGGCCATACCCTGTTCGGCAAGATTTCTCTGTCTTTTGTTTTGGGAAGACATACTGATTATAGATAAACAGGCTCACAAGAAGCGAAAACAAGATCACCTCCAAAGGACAGGAGGTATTTGATTCCCAGACCACTCTCCCTCAACCTCGTAGCCGACCATCTCACTTTCTTCCCGGGGGCCCATGCGCTTTTCTCGTTGGCGAGAGGGTGCGCGCTCTTCCCATGGGTGCACAGGCGGGCGGGCGGGCTCCTTTAGCACTCGCTCCCTTTCCTGTCTCTGGGTGGGCGCGCGCCTCGCTTTCGCGCATCCACATCCCCTCAGCACTTCGCGCGAGCCGCACTAACGTTTCTAACGGTCCGGGTAATCAGTCAGCCCCGCCTCCCCGGGCCTCAGCCTCCAGCATTTCACCTGCCGGGGAACTACCTTTGCTCGCCTTTCCTGATGGCCTTGGTTACGGTGCAACGCTCTCCTACCCCGAGCGCCTCCTCCAGTCCCAGTGTCTCGGTGAGTCCGCTATGGTTGCCAGCATCTTCTGGGCTAATGGCTTCCTCGGGCCGATTGGACTAGCTAGGAATCTGGGAATGTACCAGGCCGCATGCGGGCATGATCGTTATACCCGAAACAGAAATATTTTATATTGCAAGTGTTGTTTTGAAAAGTGTTAAATTAGAATCAAACTTGTGCGCAATCAGAGGGAGGTTACTTTCCTTTATATCTTTATTTTCACAATATTATTTATTGTTATTAGGATTGTGCCCGCGGTTTTTGTTTAGCAATAATGGTGTTAAAGTTGGTACTGAGGAAGGAAAACACGACAAATAGATTGAGGTCTATTAGGAAGTTTAAGATTATCAAAACGCACGCACAATTGCTCTGGATCTATATTCATCGCAATATATGATGCTAATCTTCCTATAAACGGCGGCAGTGTGCTTTGTTTGATTTGAATTCCTTTGTTTTTATGTTTTTTCAAATGTTTTATCAAGGCTGATTTCTTAGCAGGATTATTAGGTTTATCGACGAGATTTTGTTGTATTATGGAGAATTTAGAAGCCTGGTAAATAGCTAGTTCTATTACTGTATAGTATCAGTTGTAGTAATGTGATAGACATTGGTGCTTCTTTTGGAATAAATATTTTCATTGCCAGATTTAGGGTTGCAATGGAATTGGTGTAAGTTGTACCATATAAATTTTAGATAATATAAATCTTATCCTGTTAAATTTTCAATAAATTTGGAGTGATTCTGGTGGGCATTTAATTTGATGTGGGTATCATCAATACAAGAGTTGACTGATTTTTGTTATACATCCTGAGTTACTCTCTGAAACAGCAAGATCAGTTCTAACTGCCATCATCTACCTGGCATACATTCTGTGAAAAATGATTATGAACCACTTACCACCTTCATGACACTGATCCTCAAGCTGCTAGTCTCTTGGATAGGGTCCAATGGAGGTTCATGTGAATACACACCTGCTTCAGGTTAGAAGCAAATTGAAATATTCAAATATTGTATAATGGACATTACATTCTGTTTGCAGTTTTAAGACATACACAAGTAAGGTATATCACCTGTTATTGCTGTTCTGCCCTTTTAATTTGCTATTGAACATTGTGTAAGAATCCTCAATAGGATTGTAGGTAGCCATTTATAATCATAGAGTCATAGAGCTGTGTAGAATGGAAACATACCCTTCAGTCCAATTTATCCATGCCAATCAGATATCCTAAATTAATCTAGTCTCATTTGGCCCATATCCCTCTAACCTCTTCCTATTCATATCCTCATCCAGCTTCCTTTTAAATGTTTAATTGTACTAACCTCGGTCACTTCCCTTGGCAGCTCATTCTATACACACACCACCCTGTGCACCCTCAGGCCCCTTTTACATTTTTTCCCTCTCACCTTAAACCTATGCCCCCTAGGTTTGGACTCCCCTACTATGGGGGGAAAAAAAAATGTTGGCTATTTCCCTTATCCACACCCCTCATGATTTTATAAACCTCTGACGCTCCGAAGAAAATAGCCCCAGCCTTTTCAGCCTCTCCCAATAGCTGAAACCCTCAAAACTGGGTAACATCCTTGTAAATCTTTTCTGAACCCTTTCAAGTTTCACAACTTTATTGGTCAGAGTATTGAGTACAGGAGTTGGGAGGTCATGCTGCAGCTGTACACGACATTGGTTAGGCCACTGTTGGAATATTGCATGCAGTTCTGATCTCCTTCCTATCAGAAAGATGTTGTGAAACTTGAAAGGGTTCAAACAAGATTTACAAGGATATTGCCAGGGTTGGAGGATTTGAGCTATAGGGAGAGGCTGAACAGGCTGGGGCTGTTTTCCCTGGAGCATCGGAGGCTGAGGGGTGACTTTATAGGGATTCACAAAATTATGAGGGGCATGGATAGGATAAATAGACAAAGTCTCTTCACTGGGATCGGGGAGTACAGAATTAGAGGGCATAAGTTTAGTGTGAGAGGGGGAAGATATAAAAGAGACCTAAGGGACAACTTTTTCATGCAGAGGGTAGTATGTGTATGGAATGAGCTGCCAGAGGAAGTGGTGGAGGCTGGTACAATTGCAACATGTAAGAGGCATTTGGATGGGTATATGAATAGGAAAGGTTTGGAGGGATATGGACCGGGTGCTGGCAGGTGGGACTAGATTGAGTTGGGATATCTGGTCTGTGTGGACAGGTTGGACCGAAGGGTCTGTTTCCATGCTGTACATCTCTATGACTCTAACATCCTTCCTGCAGCAGGGAAGCTAAAATTGCATGCAATATTCCAACAATGGCTAACCAATGTCCTGTACAACTGCAACATGACCTTCCAAGTCCTGTACTTAATGCCCTGACCAATAAAGGCAAACATACCAAACTATCCTGTCGACCCAGGACTCCACTTTCAAGAAATTATGAACCTGTACTCCAAGGTCTCTTTGTTTAGCAACATTCCCCAGGACCTAATCATTAAGTGTATAAGTCCTGTCCTGATTTGCCTTTCCAAAATGCATCACCTTAAATTAAACTCCATCTGCCACTCCTTGGCCCATTTGAACCCATCTGATCAAGATGCCATTGAACTCTGAGGTAACCTTCTTTGCTGTCCATTACACCTCAAATTTTGGTGTCATCTGCAAACTTATTAAACAAATCTCCTATGTTCACATCCAAATCATTTGTATAAATAACAAAAAACAATGTACCCAGCACAGATCCTTGTGACACACCTTCTGGTAATAGGCCTTCAGACTGAAAAGCAACCCTGCATCAACACCACCCTCTGTTTTCTACCTTTGAACTAGTTGTGTAGGTCTTCCTGTATTCCATGATCTAACGTTGCTAACCAGTCTACCATTCAGAACCTTGTGGAATGCCTTACTGAAGTCCACATAGATCATGTCAACCATTCTGCCCTCATCAATACTCTTCGTTACTTCTTCAGAAAATTCAATCAAGTTAGTGAGACATGATTTTCCGTGCACAAAGCCATATTGACTATTCCTAATCAGACCTTGCTTATCTAAATACATGTAAATCCTGTCTCTCCGGATTCTTGCCAACAACTTGCCCACTACTGATGTCAGGCTCACCGGTTTATAGTTCCCTGGCTTTTCCTTAAATAGTTAGCCAATCTCCAGTCTTCAGGCAACTCATCAATGGCTATTGATACAATGTCTCAGCAAGGGGCCCAATAATCACTTCACTAGCTTCCAAAATGGTTCTAGTGTACACCTCGTCAGATCCTAGGGAGTTATCCACCTTTATGCATTTTAAGATGTCCAGCAACACCACCTCTGTTTATGCTCAAATAAATTTTTATTCACATTCCACCATCATTCTGTGGTTCTTGCTTTTGCAATTTGGCAAGCTGCATTGGATAATCTTTGGCATATTAAAATTAGACCTCACAGTTACAGCAGATAGATGGCATCAAGAACAACCTGATGGTCACCTATTATACATCAGTAGTTAAAAATATGTCTCATTATTTTTATGCAGTCCGTGAATTTTTTTTAAACAAAAGAAACCCTTCACATACTCAAAATCATTTCACCGTTGGAATGTGTCCTTGTTGCTGATGGCAATTATGACAATATCTGAATTTTTATAACTGCCTTGTAGTCACTTATGGGCACTTTCTTCATTCTGTGCGCATATTAGGTGCACAAGCTAGGAAGAGCAACAACTTCCTTTTCTGTGGCTTACTTCAGATAAGTGTGATTCATTGTTGACTCTGAGGAATATCCCTTCAGAGATCATGTTTCCGTGTGCTATGGAGAATCACACTAATGTCCCAGCAGGTTATTTGGGCTCGATGGTTTGGTAAACTGTTGCTTAAAAATGATCAATTTGTCATGAACAAGTTGTGTAAGCAGACTGTTAGAAATGTTTAAGTTATAAACTATTCAGTATAATGTCCATCTAACCTGCCATACAAGCCTATAATCAAGACATGTGCTGTACTCACTGCAGCAATGTAGGATCATGACCATATTTTATATAATTTTCACGTTTTTCTTGTGCTACCTGGCTCTTTGTAGGTCGTCCACATGTGAATTTGCTATTCCTTGCTTGTGTTCTATATCCAGAATTTAGAGAACCTATTGTGCATCGAGTAAAACATTTTGTAATAATTAGGTATTGGGGTATTTAGAAGGGCTAGAAAGTCTAGGAGGCATGCTTTGTTACATCAACATCTTCCTGTTATGGATGAAAATATTTTTGTTGAGTGAGGTATCTCAGTACATTGTGACAGGTGAAATTCCTTTTTTCCTAATTGATTCTTATTTTTGATTCCTGATGGCTTTTTGGTTCTTTGTTAATTATCACATTGCACAATCTCCCTGATTTCATTGCATCAGAAAGAGGAAAAAAAACTCCCAATTACCTTGAAATAATCATCCTGAGACATTTCTATCTTTACAGTTCCTATTCCAATGTTGTTAGAAAAACATAGCATTTGTGTTATGAAAAAAGAAAGTAATCTCAAACTCGAGCATGAATACCTCTCTCTATTCACAAAATCACATCACAGAGCATTACTCAAATCTCATTTGTTGTGGTTTGCAATTGCACAATGAATGAAACTGACTTTTATAGCCAATATTTTTGGATACATTTATTAGGTTTCGCAATATGGCCTCCCATAGGACATTTGAAATTCCATGTAGGTAACCTAAGTTGAAAAAATATTTAAGTCAAATAGCCAATACACTGTATACAATTTGTAAACTACAGGATAAAATAAATGTCAGTTATTTGTAGTGCAGAGTCTTGTAATTAAGTGTTTATTCTGGGAGCCATTAAATCAAATGGAGATTAAATCTTATTTTAAACAAATCTAAGCAGCCAGATTAAGAACAAATTATATAAGCCACTTATGCATTCTTCCACTATAGTTAAAAGATAAATCAAGCCTGTTGCAATGTTTGCTAAAATAGTTTACATATTTGGTTTGGTTTTAAGTTTAAGTGAGTGGACTTTGTGCCTGCACTTTGTAATTGAGTTTATGATGCATTAGGAATAGCTGCAAAATATTCCATGTGTTTTAGTTATTTGAGGCATGAATAGTGACATTGTTCCATCCTTTTAATGGGTGCACTGTTGCTTTAGCAATTATTGTAACAACTTCTTTGCCTGATTCACATTTTGTAACATAGTGAAAAGCTGGAGAAGAGGTTTAGATATGAACTTTTTTATCAAATAGATAAGACTCTTTTATACAATTTTTGACCTCAATTTGATTGTATTTGGCTCCTTAATTATTTGCATTGGGGAATAAAGGGGATAATATCCTGTGCAAAAGCAAATGTTGTGAAAGCTAGAATCTAAAGTTTTAAAAAACACAACAAATACACAATGTACTCAGCAGGACTAGACTGGTGGTGCTGGTGGCATTAGCCTGCAGTGTTAGTTCTGTATGCCTCCACCAATAATATTGCAGCATTGGTAATTTGTTTGGCTCTCAAACCTTTGATCAGCCAGGAGATAACTGGCAAGGGATTGCCTAATAGTGCAATATCATAAAAATATTTGCAAGTTATTAGTTATATGTCTGCCTTTGAGAAATCTACTTGTGTTCACTTTATTCTCAGGCTACCTTTCCACTTTAAGGGTTGCAGTGAAAATGCTGTGTAGGTTGATGTGCTTGAATGTTTTTAACATTCTGTGCCTGTATATAATTTTCGAAATGAATGGGCCATTGACTGCATCATGAGTTCAGTGTCAATGATCAATAGTTGCACACACTGTACCCTGTCATGACTATTTTTCAGGGAGTGTTTTATAACAAGTGTATTGCTCAATTAATATTCTGTCTCTGAAGTAACCCTTATTGATGAATGCTGTGTAACTTAAGTTTGTTATGAAACAGACACAGAATGCTGGAGAAGATCAGCATACCTGGCACTTATCTGTTGAAGGAGAAACAGTTAACTTGTTAAGTCCAGTATGACGACTCTTCAGAATTGAAAATTATTGGAAATGTTATTTTTTCAACTTTTGACAGAGGCAGAGGGCCAGTGCAAAAGACAAAAGAGTTGCTAACACAGAAAATAGAAGCTAGAGTAGACCATTCAGCCCTTCAAACCTTCTCTACCGTTCATCCTGATCATGACTGATTATCCAACTCAATAGACTGTTCCTGCTTTATCGTCCTATCTTTTGATGCCTTTTAATCCGAAGTGTTTTATCCAATTCCTTCTTTAGATCATACAATGTTGGGGTTAATGACAAAGAAGAAGAAAAGAGATGTAAATTGAGGTGTGGAAGTGTGGGAATAAGTTATTTATACTAAGATCAAATTAAACCAGGCAAAAGCAAGACAAGACACTTTCAGCTAGGGATATAAGGTGGGGAGAGGATGAGAGAAATGGATTACAAGCACAATACAATTAGTCTTTAAAAGACATTTGAATTTAGTATTGAAATCATGCGGCTGTAAAGTGTCTAAGCAGAAAATGAGGTGTTGATATGCAAACTTGAATTGTGCTTCATTGGAACATGGCAGCAAGTCCAGAATAGGAACGTTAGCATGAGATAAGCTGAAGCATTTGCAACCATCTTTGGCCAGAAGTGCCAAGTGGGTGATCCATCTTGGTTCATTCCAGACATTCCCAGCATCACTGAGGGTCTTCAGCCAGTTCAATTCACTTAATGTGACATCAAGAAACAGTTGGAGGCACTGAGTACTACATAACCTATGTTTCTCCACCTCATTCAGCTGCCTTCTCCACGTAACTTTTGATACCCATACTATTAAAGAACCATCTATCTCTGTCTGAAATGCATTCAATGACTTGAACTTTTGAGCAATGATTGCCACAGATTTTCCAGCCTCTGGCAGAAGAAATTCCTCCTCATATAAGTTCTAAAGGAAGCACATCCACCGGCTCCTTTTTGTCAAATTTGCTCATTACCTCCCCAAATAATTCTAATAGATTGGTCAGGCATGACATCCCCTTGATGAAACCTCTAATAAGAAACAATTTAGTTGTCATTCCCATTTCCCGATCCCCTATCAGTCGAAGCAAACACTGCACTGACAAGCATACCCTCCTGTAGTTTTTCATGTATGCTAGTATTGAAAATGCTGGATCGCAGGTATGTTGTTGCAAGTGGCAGTAGTATAGCAATAATATGATCAGAGATCATCACATATATTACAATAAGCCAAAGCACACACAAAGACATCTCTCTCAACTTAAGTTTAATTATGCGATCCACCCATAGATCTGTATAATTCCACTTTGTTTTTAACATTAAATTTTGAAATGAATCAGAAGACACTGAATTAGATAGATCATGTATTCAGTCATAGTCTTTCATGTTTGAGTGGAAGTAGAATTCGAACTTTTATTACAGTACTTTGAGATATTTAAATGTGAGGCTGTGTATCTTGACAGCTGCATCTGCCGCTGATGATGCTTGTAGAAACATCAACCCATTGCTACTGTCTCTGCCAAAGGCTCAGATTTAGAGTCATAGAGATGTACAGCTTCGGTCCAAACTGTCCACACAGACCAGATATCCCAACCCAATCTAGTCCCACCTGCCAGCACCTGGCTCATACCCCTCCAAAACCTTCCTATTCATATACCCATTCAAATGCCTCTTAAATGTTGCAATTGTACCAGCCTCCACCACTTCGTCTGGCAGTTCATTCCATACACGTACCACCCTCTGTGTGAAAAAGTTGCCCCATAGGTCTCTTTCGTATCTTTCCCCTCTCACCCTAAACCTATGCCCTCTAGTTCTGGACTCCCAGACCCCAGGGAAAAAACATTGGCCATTTACCTATCCATACCCCTCATAACTTTGTAAACCTCTATAAGGTCACCCCTCAGCCTCCACTCCAGGGAAAACAGCCCTAGCCTGTTCAGCCTCTCCCTATAGCTCAAGTCCTTCAACCCTGGCAACATCCTTGTAAATCATTTCTGAACCCTTTCAAGTTTCACAACATCTTCGATCTAGAACCTTGGAGTTTATCTGCCATGGCCAGGATTGTCTCATTTTGCCCCAGCCTTTTAGAAGTCAGTTCATTCAGATGGCTAAAAATGTCTGTAAGATATGCCAGATTTGCACACCATAATCATCAGATAGTAACTCTTTACAAGACAGTTCATGCATTAATGAAGTGCATGTCCTTTTCTCCTTGGAGTTCTTGAACACCGGGGAGAATCTTCCCCCACAATAACCATTGCACCTTGATGTGTAAAAGTAAACACTGCTTGGCCTCCATTTCTGCACATACAATAATGAGTAAATATGAGTTTGATGACCATGATTTTATGTAATTCATAGTTTTCATGTGTGCTGTAACACTGCAGCTAACTCTATTGTTGCATTGTTTTGGTTGCAAGAGTTTCAGTATGGAGGATGCAGTGGATGATCTGGATGTCAATATTTTCCTCTTTTACTTTACTGTCAAATCCTTTGATTTTCCCTGTCATAGAAGCTGCTCCATCAGTGCAAATGCTTCAGCTTGTAGCCCAGGTTAGTTAGTTTTTCCCTCAAGTGGGTGCCTGTTATCTGAAATATTTCTTTACCAGTTGCATGACTTGGTAGCTCATTACAGAATAAAAACATTATCCTGAATGGAGTTCCCATCAATGTTCTGAACTATTGGCCAGCTAATGGCAGTGTCTACTTATATCAGTGAACTTGTCAATCTGCAAAGCAAACTTACCACTGGTAGCTAACTTGTCCTGCAGCACCACCTCAATACGATTTGTTGTTGAAACGATTTTCAGAGAGTGGAATTTTGTTGATTCTTTTTGCAACATTAGTTCCCCACATCACACATTTACAGGTAGGCGTGATTAAGGTTTCAGCAACGGTATGGGTCTTTGATTTTGCCATAAGCTCACCCACGAAGTAACTAGCCTCTTAAAATTTATTTAATACAATAGAATCTAAGACTGAGATAAATGGTATACAAGTCTTAAAAATAATCCAAGAATATGATTTTAAAATTCGTGCTAACATGCAAATGTTTCCAGGCAGGCAGGGTGGCACAGTGGTTAGCACTGCTGCCTCACAGTGCCAGAGACCCGGGTTCAATTCCCGACTCAGGCGACTGACTGTGTGGAGTTTGCACGTTCTCCCCGTGTCTGCGTGGGTTTCCTCCGGGTGCTCCGGTTTCCTCCCACAGTCACAAAGATGTGCATGTCAGGTGAATTGGCCATGCTAAATTGCCTGTAGTGTTAGGTAAAGGGGTAAATGTAGGGGAATGGGTGGGTTGCGCTTCGGCGGGTCGGTGTGGACTTGTTGGGCCGAAGGGCCTGTTTCCACACTGTAAGTAATCTAATCTAATCTAATCAGTTCAACAGCCATAAAACCGTAAGAAATAGGAACAAGGAATAGGCTATTCAGCCCCTTGAACCTGCTTCACCAATCAATACGGTCATGGCTGATTCAATATTCCACGTGTCCATTTTCTTGACCTTTTCCCATTATGCTTGATTTCCTTACTGATCAAGAATCTACCTATCTCAGCCTTTACTGCACATGTACAATTTTTTCTAATAGTGAATGTTTGGTCCTGCTTGTGTGCAATATAGAGAAACACCAACAGAGGAGGATCAGTTCTCATGCTGGCTGGGGTTACCATGAAGCATTCTACTTCTTAACTTTGCCCCTCACCTGAGACATGGTGACCTTCGTTTAAACAATCACCAGTCCCCTGCTAATCAGAGAGCAGTTTTGTGGTCTGATGGGACTATGATGACTGTATTTTTACCTTTAGCTTCTGCGCCATTATGCAAAGTGGCACTGCTGAGAATTTCAAAGCACATCACTCATCTTATTTTAGTTAATTTAGATCTATTTTGCAACTCTCTCATTCTCTCTGTTGTTCCACCAACAGTTGTTGCACTAGGTCTTGTTCTGGGCTTCTGCCTCCATCCAAAGTACACACAAAAAGAATTTCCATTACCTTTTAGTTCTCAAGAAGAGACATATTGAACTCGAATCAGACTATGTCAAATCTGCTGAGTTTCTCCCTAATTATTTTTTATTCTCTAATGGGGCATGAGTGTCATTGGTTGGCCGGCATTTATTGCCTGTCCCTAGTTGACCTTGAGAAGGTGGTGGTGAGCTTGAATTGCTGCAGTCTATCTGCTGTAGGTTGACCCACAATGCCATTAGGGAAGGAAATTCAGCATTTTATCCAAGCAACATTGAAGTACGGTGATATATTTCCATATCAGGATCATGAGTAGCTTGGAGGTGAATTTGCAGCTGACATTGTTCCTATGTATCTCCTGTCCTTGTCCTTCTAGGTGGAAGTGGTTGTGGGTTTGGAATATGTTGTCTGAGGATCTTGGGTGAATCAGGTTGTAAGTTTGCTCGCTGAGCTAGAAGGTTTGTTTTCAGACATTTCATCACCATGCTAGGCAACATCATTAGTGAGCCTCCAGTAAAGCACTGGTGTTATGTCTCGCTTTCAATTTATGTGTCTTGGTCTCTTAAGATGGGTGTGTTGTATAGGAATCGGTGGATTGTGTTTATTGGCTACCCGTTCTTCTTGAATACGTTGTATAGGTATTTTACTTCTGCTGGGTGCTGCAGTGTGTTGTGGCCCACTTAAATGTCCTGATGCAGCTCCATTTGTGGATGTTGGAATGATTGCTTCTGTAGTTAAGTATCTGCTCTGTGTGTGTTGCTCTCCTGTAGATGCTGGTCTGAAATTCTCCATTAACTGTTCGTTCCAATGTGATATCACCCACCTTATGAGACCAAGACACACACAGAAAGCGGGACATAACAACAGCACATCACCAGAGGTTCACTGATGATGTTACCTAGCATGGTGACAAAACGTTTGCAAACAAACCTTTCAGCTCAGTGAGCAAGCTTACAACCTGACCTACATATCTTCTCAAAATCCGCAATCTTGGGTGAATTTCTGCCGTGCACACTGCTACTGAGTGCCAGTGGTGGAGAGAGTGGATACTTTGTGAATGTGGTACTAATCAAATGGGCTGCTTTGTCCTGGATGGTGTCAAGTTTCTTCTTTTTGTTGGAGCTATATCTGTCTAGGCAAGTGGGGAGTATTCCATCACACTCCTGACTTGTGCCTTGTAGATGGTGGACAGGCTTTGGAGAGTCAGGAGGTGACTTACTTGCTGCAGTATCCTCTGACCTGCTGTTGTAGCCACTGTGTTTATGTGGTGAGTCCAGTTGAGGTTTTGGTCAATGTGGGATGTTGATAGTGATTGTAACACCATTTGAATGTCAAGGGGGGCTGGTGAGAGTTTCTTATTGGTGATGGTCATTGCCTGGCATTTGTGTGATGTGAATGTTACTTGTCAGTTGTCATTCCCAAGTCAGTGTTGTAACTGCACTGGAACAGCTTGGAATGGCAAGTTCTAGAGCACAAGTCTTCAGTACCATTGCCAGAATATTGTCAGGACCCATGGCCTTTGCAATACGTAGTATCTGCAACCATTTGATAGTACGTGGAGTGAATTGAATTGGCTGAAGACTGTTATCTGAAAAGCTGGGGACCACTGAAGGAGACAGGTGGGAGATGTACTTAGGGAGGAAAAAATGTATTCACCAATTTACCAGCTTCAAATGCATCTGTTCTCGACAGTGTAAGTAAACGCAGTCCCTCTGAAGATAAAGTTCTGTCTTTCTTTTGATAATATCACTATTGTTTTATATGGCACTATCACCCTACAAAATGGAACAGGCTTCGAACAGATCTATAATTTATGAATATTCATGTGGCACTGTGGGCCATCAGCAGAATCGTACTCCAGTGCAATCTGGAACCTCATGACCTGGCATATCCCCCACTCAACCAATACCATCAGCCAGGGGATTAACTCTGTTCAATGAAGCATGCAGGAGGGTATGTTAGGGGCAGTACTAGACATGCTTAAAAATGAGGTATCAACCTGGTGAAATTATGAAGAAGGACTATTTGTATGCCAAACAGCATAAACAGCAAGTGACTTCCCAAACCTGTTCACCCTGTACAAGGCACAAGTCAGGAGTGTGATGGAATACTTCCCTCTTGCCTGGATGGGTGCAGCTCCAACAATACTCCAGAAGCTTGACACCATCCAAGACAAAGCAACTCAGTTGGTATGACATCCACAAGTATCCACCTCCTCCACCACTGAGTTAAAAATCACACAACACCAGGTTATAGTCCAACAGGTTTAATTGAAAGCCAATCTGTTGGACTATAACCTGGTGTTGTGTAATTTTTAACTTTGTACACCCCAGCCCTACACCGGTATCTCCAAATCATGACCTCCACCACTGACATTGTGTACCAGCTGCAAGATGAGCAGCCAAAACTGACTGAAGGTGCTTAGACAGCAACTTCCAAACCCACAATCACTTCCATCTAGAAGGACAATGGTAGCAGATGCATGGTGTTTATTTCATGGTCTCTTTGTTTGTTTCAGATTTCCAGCACCTGTAATATTTTAGCTTTATTCAGTTAATGATGCCTTGGTTTCATACTTAATTCCATAGTCATGTTTAATTGTCAAAACTAGTCATAACATTTCGTCTGATTCTTGGAAATATTAACGTTCCATTTGCCCATATTGGCATTCCAAACTGGAAATTCCTGTTCAAATAAACCCTGCTAATTGGATAGAATATAAAAGACACTACATGATCTATCTGCTTCAGTGTTAGGTTAAAACACTTTTGGTTTTTGGTCCATTAATCACTGTGGACAGCAGGTCAGACACTGAACTAAAACTCTTTATTGTGCTTGGAGAAAAAATGTCAATACACTGTCTCAATCTTTATCCCAAAGATTAGAAAGTGGATGTCAAGCAGAGATAGAATTGGCAATTGGCAATTTCTTTTCTTCATTGCCTAGCTCAATGGGATTGTACTGCCTTGGTTATTGCTGCCATAGCAGTTTTTATGATGGTTTCTCTTCCTGCTCCATACTGTTACTGTGAATGTCTTCCAAGGATCTTTTTGCATCCCTCTTTCTCATCCAAATGTTGCCCCTTAGCAAAATCATTCACAGGAATAAGGCAATTTTTCATGCTGACCATATCTCTCTCTCTCTGAGCCTCTCCAATCAGTTATTGTTGTACTGATAATCTGATACCTAATTTATTTCAGTTGAACACTGGTAAAACTGAAACCATCACTTTGGTACTCATTGTAAACTCTACATATGGGAACTATAATTTTTGGTGATATTTGACTTTACAAAAAGAAAATAGTCTATTGGCACCCAAACAGACAGTATTGGGATAGTTTCCTTGAACAGTATGTTGTGGATCCAACCAGGAATCGGGTTATTTTGGAGCTGGTAGTATATAATGAGGCAGAGTAAAGATCCTGTAGAAAACTGACCATATTATTAGAACTTAGCATCCAGTTTCAAAGAGAGAAACCTGTGTTGGAAGCAAATGTACTAAACATCAATAAGGTAATTAGAAAGCAATGAGTGCCAATCTAGCTGAAGTGATCTGTATGGACTTCAGTAAGGCATTCAACAAGGTTCCTCATAGTAGACTGGCTGGTAAGGTTAGATCACATGGAATAAAGGAAGAACTAACTACTTGGATACAGAACTGGCTGGAAGGTAGGAGACAGAGGGTGGTGGTGGAGGATTGCTTTTCAGACTGGAAAACTGTGACTAGCGGTGTGCCACAAGGATCAGTACTGGGTCCACTCCTTTTCATCATTTATATAAAAATGATTTGGCTGTGAACATAGGACGTGTAGTCGACAGCGAAGACGGTTACCTCAGAGTTCAACAGGATCTTGATCAGATGGGCCAATGGGCTGAGGAGTGGCAGATGGAGTTTAATTTAGATAAATGCAAGGTGCTGCATTTTGGAAAGGCAGACCAGGGCAGGACTTAAATACTTAAAGGTAAGGTCCAGGAGAATGTTGCTGAACAAAGAGACCTTGAAGTGCAAGTTCATAGTTGATTGAAAGTGGAGTCACACGTAAAGAAGATAACGAAGAACACGTTTGGTATGCTTGCTTATATTGGTCAGTGCATTGAATATAGGAGTTGGGAGTTCGTGTTGCGGCTGTACAGGACTTTGGTTAGGCCACTATAGGAATACTGCATACAATTCTGGTCTCCTTGCTTGAGGAAGGTTGTTGTGAAACTTGATAGGGTTCGGAAAACAAGGATGTTGCCAGGTTTGGAGGATTTGAGATCTAAGGAAAGGCTGAATAGACTGGGGCTATTCTCCTTGGAGCGTTGGATGCTGAGGGGTGATCTTTGTCAAGATTTATAAAATTATGAGGGGCATGGACATGGTAAATAGACAAGGTATTTTTTCCCACAGTAGGGGACTCCAAAACTGGAGGGCACAGATTTAAGGTGAGAGGGGAAAGATTTAATAGGGACCTAAACTGCAACTTTTTCACACCAAGGGTGGTACGTATATGAAATGAGCTGCCAGAAGAAGTGGTAGAGGCTGGTACAATTACAACACTTAAAAGGCATCTGGATGGGTATATTGAATAGGAAGGGTTTAAAGGGATATGGGCCAAATGCTAGCAAATGAGACGAGATTAATTTCTCCACATAAATAATACTTAAATTCTCTATTATTTCTGCCAAAACATACAACCTCATTCTCCCACATTATATTCTATTTGTCAAGATTTGCTTATTCATTTAATCAGAGTATACCCTGCTGCAGACTGTGCCATCCTCACCACTTCCCTTTCCATATATTTTTGTTATCTGAAACCTATCTATATTTCATTCACTTGCTTCATCCAAGATATTAACATGCATATTGTAAATAAATACAGCCATGTGGCACTCCACTAGCAACAAGTTGCCTTCCTGAAAAAGATTTTAAAACTTTCCCAACCTTCTGGCTTGCCACTAATCTTTGGTCATAGAAATAGGTGTAGGCCATTCAGCCCGATGAGCCTGTTCTGCCATATAATGAGATCATGGGCTGATCTATGAGGTATACAGGATGGAAATAGATCCTTTGGTCCAACTCGTCATGCTGACCATAGAGTCATGGAGATGTTCAGCACGGAAACAGACCTTTCGGTCCAACTTGTCCATGCCGACCAGATATCCCAACCAATCTAGTCCCACCTGCCAGCACCCCAACCATATTCCTCCAAACCTTTCCTATTCAGGCCAGTACGATTGTAACATTTAAAAGGCATCTGGATGGGTATATGAATAGGAAGGGTTTGGAAGGATATGGGCTGGGTGCTGGCAGGTGGGACTAGATTGGTTGGGATATCTGGTCGGCATGAACGGTTTGGACTGAAGTGTGCTGTACATCGCTATGGCTCTAAATGGACTGGGCATGTGGTTTGGCAGCAAAGACGGTGTTCAGGAACAATGGGAGACATTTCAGAAAATAGTTCGTGGCTCACATCAAAGATATATCCCAGTGAGAAAGAAAAAGTCTTTTGAAGCGGATAAGCCGACCATTGTGAACTAAGTTAAGGACCACATCAAATTGAAACAAAATAAGGTGCAACATGACAACGGGATGTGGGCCAAAAGCAGGTAAATGGAGTCAGACCATAGATCAGCCATGATCTCATTAAATGATGGAACAGGCTCAATGGGTTGAATGGTCTACATCTATTCCTATGACCAAAGATTAGTGGCAAGCCAGAAGGTTGGGAAAGTTTTAAAACCTTTTTCAGGAAAGCAACTTGTTACTAGTGGAGTGCCACAGGGCTGTATTTATTTACAATTGTATGTTAGTATCTTGGATGAAGGAAGTGAAAGAAATATAGACAAGTTTTCAGATAACATAAAAATATATGGAAAGGCAAGTGGTGAGGATGGCACAGTCTGCAGCAAGGTATACTTTGATTAAGTGAATGGGCAAATCTTGACGAATAGAATATAATGTGGGAGAATGTGAGGTTGTGTATTGGTAGAAATAATAGTGGATTTAACTTATTTATGTGGAGAAAGACTGTTTATAGCACAGAGAGATTTGGAGGTCCTTGTGCATAAATCACAAAAGAACTAGCATACACATTCAACAGTTAATCAGGAGAGCAAATGAACGTCGGCCTTTTGTGGCCTTTATTTTACAGGGAATGGAGTCATTCTAAAACTCTATAAGGCACTATTTGGCCTAAACCTGGAATATTGTGAGAAGCTTTGGTCACCATATACTATACTGACATTGGAGGCAGTACAGAGAATGTTCACTTGGTTTATTTGTAGTTATTGAGGGATATTCATATGAGGAGAGTTTGAGTAAGTTGGGTCTATATTCGTTGGGGTTTAAAAGAATGAGAGCTGACCTTAATGTTTTGTACAAGATTGACTTGACAACATAGAAATGGAGATGTTGTTTCTACTTTTTGGTGAGTGTAGAAGTTGAGGACATAATCTCAGAGTAAGGGTTCACTAGTTAGAACAGAAATGAGGACAAATTTCTTCTGAGGATAGTGAATCTGTGAACTTCTTTCCCAAGATTGGAACTTGAAGGATATTCATAGCTGAGATGGTTAGATTTGTAATCATTAAAGGAATCGAGGATATGGTGAAAAGGCAGCAAAGTTATTGAGGTTCAGTCATGATCTCATGGAATTTCAGAGGATATTTGATATTCTGAATTCCATCCCTGTCCCAAACTGCTGCCTTGGGTCAATCCAGACTGTTTGCAGTCTTAACATCCTGTTTAATGTCTAACTGAACTTCCAATCAAGCACCCTTTCCATCGCAAGGACTTCCTACTTACACCTCAGTAACACTGTCTGCATTAACTTGTGTTACACTTTGATGTCTTTGTCAGATTCGGCTTGGTGATGAAGGAGCGACGCTCCGAAAGCTAGTGCTTCCAATTAAACCTGTTGGACTATAACCTGGTGTTGTGTGATTTTTAACTTTGTAATCCAGATTTGTCAACTCCCAAACTTTTATGGCTACTCATTCTCTATTTCTGTAAGTGGCAGTTAATCAAAAGCTTTGTTCCCTTTATCCTACTCTGCAACAAATTCTGCTGAAAAGTTGCTCCTGGCGTTACTGGCCTATAATGGCTCTTGATCTCACAGTAACTTATATGTAACATTTTCATACATTTCTTTAATACCTTCACAGGGGGCCTATCCTTTCCAACCTGTGTAAACTTATATAATCCCCTGACAAACTTTTCATTCCTCTGACTGGTGCTTCTCTCATCCATGTTTCCCATATCCAATGGCAGAGGAGGCTAAAGGCTCACATTCTTGATTTTCCTGTATAAATCAGTTTATTGTTTTTAAGGTCCTATTTAAATTCTGCTTCAAGACCAAATATGTGGACATCTGTCATCACATTGACAATAATGTTCATCTGAATGTACCTCCACGAAGCACCTTTGAATATTTTCTAAGTTACTATTAAATGTGCATTTTTTTGCAATAAACTTAATTTTCACTCAAAATTACATGGACCAAGCAGTAATATGTTAGGTAAAAATAGATTTTATGGGAAAATGTAATGTGCTTGAGGGTTTGGATCTGTCAGGAAGTACTTTTTACTTACAAATGAAAAGAGAAAATTATTTTCAGTATTTAAATGATTAGTTCATTATATGGGTTTAAAGAACCTCCTTGACACATTTATTGCTCTTGTACTTTGAAGCATTCCTTAAGCAAGAGATCAGATAAGCTCATTTGAAAGAGCCCCGTTGAGTCTTTTAGTCAGTCACAAATGTTCGCTAATTACTATAGGAATATAATTATTGGGCAGAGAATACTGGAACCTCAGGAGGTTTAAAATGGAATGTCCTTTAATTGTACAGTCCAATGCTGCAATCACTTACAGCATGTAACAGGTTACCATCTTTTCTGTACAGATTGTTATAAATGTCTCAGATTTAAGTGTCTGATGTCAGATGTTTGCCAGTGCATGATAGTAAGAGCTGCAGTTAGAGTCATGGAATCATACAGCACAGCATCAGACCTTTTGGTCCAGGTCGTTCACGCAGACCAGATATTCTCAATAAAATCTGGTCCCATTTTCTAGCATTTGGACCTTATCCCTCTAAACCCTTCCTATTCATATACAAATCATTTTAAATGTTATAATTGTACCAAATTCCATCACTTCCTCTAGCAGCTCATTCTATACATGCATCACTCTCTGCATGAAAATGTTACCCTCCTCTCAAATCCTTTTTAAATCTTTCCCTATGACCCTAATTATATCAAGGGTCATGGAGAAAGATTTACCCTCTAGTTATACCCTCTAATCTTAGATACCTCCTCCCCACAGGAAAAAAAAGACTGTCTATTCACCCTATCTATGTCCCTTATGAGTTTAAATGCCTCTACAAAGGTCACCCCTCAGCCTCCATCAGCGGATCCCAAAATGGAACTTTCCCACCCAATCTTGCAAATTACAAACTAACCCAAGCTGTAGGGAGCAAGTCCATGAAAATTCTGACCTATGATTATATGTAGATTGTCCCATTTTACAAATAACATCAAAAAGGCTTGTCCGTTAAGGTTTCAACCAAATTAAAATCAATTAACATAAATATCGCAAAATATTTAATTGCTGACTCATTGCTTTTTTAAAGCAGGATTCTGGATAATCTAAGATGGAGGACGGGGAAAGTTTCTGGCTGTAACAGCTGCTCCTTTTTTTTGAGGTATTTCAGGTGCTGGAGGCGATTTCCTCGAATTCCAGGAGCAGCAATTACTGTTTTATATGCTGTTGCATTTTTTTGGAACTTTTTAAAAAAAAAGTCAAAACAACAGCAGTTTTAAAAGGGAGAAGAAGGAAGCACATGGTGAGGTCAGTGCAGGAGAGAGAGAAGGAAACTGACAGAGCAGTGAACCTGCACAGTTACTGCCTTTGCAGTTTGAATTCATGTATTGCTGGACAGCGGAGTGCGTACCTACATGCATGGAATGAGCTGCCAGAGCTAGTGGTGGAGGCTAGTACAATTGCAACATTTAAGAGGTATTTTGATGGGCATATGAATAGGAAGGGTTTGGAGGGATATGGGCCGGGTGCTGGCAGGTGGGACTAGATTGGGTTGGGATATCTGGTCGGCATGGATGAGTTGGACCGAAGGGTCTGTTACATCTCTATGACTCTAATTAGCTACTTCCACCCTATTACGATGTGTCAGTCTTTCATAAAACTGAAACAAGATTAGAATGTTTCTGCAGTGATTGTAATGAGGTCAGCTAGGTCTACTTCATACACTGAGTTCCTTGATTGGGGCTGTTAATCTTTATTTTTTGCATTGGAACTTACATCTCTATGACTCTAATTAGCTACTTCCACCCTATTACGATGTGTCAGTCTTTCATAAAACTGAAACAAGATTAGAATGTTTCTGCAGTGATTGTAATGAGGTCAACTAGGTCTACTTCATACACTGAGTTCCTTGATTGGGACTGTTAATCTGATCCAGTCAGGGAGGCCTGCCTGACAGAAAACAGGAGTGGGTCGACTGCTACCCCTCTTCCGCGGTTATGTTAGAGCCCGGGTGTCTCTGGAGAAGAAGCACGTGGTGTCCACCAACACCCTTGAGTTATTCATGGAGAGGTGGACGCCACAGGGAGTGGAGTGTATTATTTACCCGTCCAATTCTATTTTGATTTAATCCCTGCCCTCCCCTTCACTGTTTGATCATGCAGCATTGCCCTTTGATGTGAAGGGCGCTGCTTGTCACTGGCCACTTGGGTGTTTCTTCCTGGTGGTGGAAATTGAATAAAGATTCGTGCACCTTGTGTCTTTCACTGTGTCTCACACCTGCACACACACAACATGGGTGCGAGGGGAAAAATAAACACTACCGCAGTTGGGCGGTAGTGTGGGGGTAATGGAAAAAAAAACAGGAGAGACCGAGTTTCTGTTCAGTCTGAGAGCTGGCTCTGAAGGAGCTGGATCAGTGTCAAGGACTCTCCATGTGTAAGTAAAAGGTGACTTGGTGACAGGCTACCAGCCTCTGTGGAGTTATTTCAGTTCCTATGATATTATGATGTATAATCTGCAGAGGAAAATCTTCCTCAACAGCTACTTTGGAAATAATTGTAACAGCAGTTACTGCTTTGTCTCAGAGCCTTTGATATGCCATGTTAAGAAGGAGATTGGGGTGAACGTCTACAGGAGGAAGAGAAACCACTTCTTGCAGAGGGTTATTTTCTTAACAGAAAACCAACAAGTCCACAACCAATGAAAATCAAAAAGAGAGAGAGAGAGCAAAGCACAGTAGCACTGTTCAAAAGCTTTTCTCAAAACGCACTGTCCGCTTTAAAATCCTTAACAGAACTGGTTTCCCCATTTTTTTGCCTCTGTCTTATCTCTCTCTAATCTGTGATCAACTGACTAATCTGCCCTTGATAGACCACCTTGGTGCTAAAATGTCTGTACTATACTTAGGGCAATAATTAAACTGCAAATATCTTTCTAGACCAGTTCACCTAAACAAATAGCAATTCACTTATATTCTCCTCCTTTCCAAAACAAGCTGTCGCACAAAGTTTAAAGTTCAATTCTCAACTTCAACTCTCGGTTCCAATGCAAAAAATAAAGAAAACAGTTACAGTCTCAAAATGCCCCTAAAAAATGAAATGTCATTTCAATAATTCATTTCATGACAAAGTAAGTAACATAATAACAAACGAGACACAAAGCTCTCAGCCTCTGAATTATTCCTCCCTCTGAACTTTTAATCGCTATGCAGCTTCCTTGGTTACTTTCTTTAAGTTTCAATAGTTTACAGTCCGGATAAAGCATCAGCAATAATGTTTTTTAATCCTGAAAAATTTGTACAATTTCTATATTGAAAGGTTGCAATAATTAACTCTAACAGAACAATTTCAGAATTTAAAAGTTAACGGACAATGATTCATAAAAACCAAAGCCTCAAATTTCAAAGTGTCGAAGAGCTGCCAACGCCACAAATGCCTCCCTTTCTATAGGGAAATATCTTTTCTGATGTTGATTCAAGTTCTTGGAAAAATAACCCATTGGTTTCTCCATTCCAGCCTTCTCATCCTATAAGAGAACTGCTTCAGTCCCCAAAATGCCAGTGTCTGCTGCTAGTTTAAACAGTTTGCTAAAGTTAGGTGCAGTTAATGCAGGTTAATTTGTCAAAATTGTTTTCAGCATTTCAAAGGCTGCCTGGCATTCTGTTGACCTTGCCACCTTTTGTTTTTGTAACAAGTTGATTTAGGGTATAGCCTCTATAGTGGATACAGTGCATTCTACTCAAATTAGGCACAAAATCAACATATTAGCAAAATCTTCATTATTGTTTTTTGTTCTAAACTTTCCAAACCCTTCCTCATCCTGTGGCCTGCCACTAATCTTTGCCACATTGTATATGTTTTCTTTCGATTTGATGAAAATCTTAAGCCAACCATGGTTAACCAGGTAAGTTATCTCCTTCCTCACTGGATATATCTATGGTGTGAGCCATGAAGTATTTTTTAAAAAAATGTCTGACATTGTTCTTCAACTGTCTGTGCTACTAAATTCCTTTTTCTGTCCACTTTAGCTAGTTCTGCCCACATTTCTTTGTAGTTACCCTTGTTTAAGCATAGCACAGTTGTTTTCAACCCATGTTCTGCCCCCTTAAACTGAATGCTAAATTCTGTCATGTTAAGGTTACTGTTTTCCAGGGGTCTTTAATTCTGATCTTCCTGTGGTAAAGAGATGCTGGCTATCCTTGATTAATCCTTGTAACTCCAAATGGAGCTTAATTCTGTGCCTTTGAATTTTATCCAAAATGTTGCCTACTACTGATTTTAAACTCTGACCTATGTTTGACTGGCACATCCCCGTATCGTGGAAGGAAACCCGCGCAGACTCCACACAGACAACTGCCCGAGGGCAGAACCAAAACCTGGTCCCTGTGCTAGCACCTCTCCTGTGCCCAGAAGATACTTGAAAATTGTCAAGGCCCCTATTATCTCCGCCCTTGCCTGCAACAGCATCTCATCTGGGCATGGGTGTTTTTACAGGAGAAAGTGAGGACTGCAGGTGCTGGAGATCAGAGCTGAAAATGTGTTGCTGGAAAAGCCAGGAAGAAGATTGCAGGTTAGGAAGGCGGTGCTGAGTTCGAGGAATTTGACTGAGACAAGGTGGGGGGAGGGGAAATGAGGAAACTGGAGAAATCTGAGTTCAATGTTTTTACAGTTTTATATGCTTATAATGATGTGGAAGTTTTATTACAGTTTAATACTTTAAATTGTACAGCATAGAAAGAAGCCTTTTAGCCCTGTACAATTATGCTGTTGCTCCAAAAAAGCTACCAGTTAGTCCCACCGGCCTGCTTTTTCCCCACAGTTCTACAGCATATGTTTTTCCTTTCTAGACCACTGTCTATAAGTTATTTTTCTTTTATTTCTTCTAGAGCTTGAGTCTTCACCCTTTTGAAGCACAAGATCATTGTTGGAATTTAAGTTTCACCCAGGATCTACACTTAAGACAATATAGAATAAACAGTTTATTTTTAATGCTACATAAATCTAAAACCAAGTATATATAATTATTAATTCTTTTCTTCTAATCACCTGTGACTAAACATTATTGACCATTGCCTTAAAGTCAGGGGAGAGAGGTAACAGTTCGAGATACTAATCATAAAATGTCTATCAGTGTGACGGATGCAGTTTGGACTTGATAATCTTTATTGACTCACAATCTGACTTTCAGCTCCATATAATTTTGTATACAAATTATCTCCATATCCACTCCACTGCTTTATAACTCAAACACTTGATAGAATTTGATAGCTAACGAATTAATGTCTACTTGAAGGAATGGATTTAAGGCAAGATTGGCAATTTGTTCTATTACATCTAAGCCTGAAGTTGCCCATTGAATTCCTCTGCTAAGTTCCTCTGTTGCACTTAGGTATTTGAATGGAACCATTTTTTATGTTTGATTTAGTTTCTAGTATTTTCTCCAAATTCAGGAAGTGTAAAATGTTTTTTTTTTAATTGGGCGAACCACAGATCCAGTTTCAATTTAAATTTATTGAAGGACTGTTCGTAAGTGTGATGTCTGTCCTTTCTCTGCAGTTCAAGTTCGTCACATTCAATTTTAACATTTATGTCATAATGAATCCAAAGTCGAGAATCCACATACTTCCTGATAGCTCATTGCATACTTCAATCTTTGATTTTTAAAGAAGTGATGTTTTTTGTCATTAGATATCAATACCTTTTCAGAATCTTCCCTTGTCTTAATCACCTCACATTAGCGTGGAGGATTAGTTCACCATTGTCAGCATAAAGTTTGTTGTGCAAGAATTTAAACGAGATGCAAAAGGGCACTTGCTTGAACAGGGTTTACAATCTTAGCTTCCATTTCATGAGAAAAGTCCATAACTTTTACTTGCTGGTGATTATGTAGTAGTAATTGACAAAAAAAAGAGAAAATCAGGATCATTTCTTCAAAATGCGACAAATTTATGCCTGGTATGGCTTGTGCACCATCTGTTGTGATGAATGCCAATTGCTTGAGTTGCACGTGTTTTGAACTTGTGGATATCTTCACCCCTTTTCTCTCTCAGCGTCAAAAGGGTGAGAAGATCCCTCAGAAAGTATTGATCATATAGATCCGTTGAACTGCAGTGAGCAGCATTCATGGTCCTGAAAGACCTCCTTGGCTAAAGATTAATCTTGTCTTGATGCTGTAGAAGTACCAAGTAACATGCTCTGATTTCTTCTTTGGTTTAAATCTTTGAATAAAGAGTCAGAGGCTACAGTCATTGAAGTTGTGGATTTACTCGCCGAGCCGTTGTGTTTTTCTGCAAATGTTTCGTTGCCTCCCAATGTGACGTCATCAGTGCGTCTTTGATTAGGTGTTGGTGATCTGTCCCACCTGGTTTGTTGGTATTTCCGGTTTTGTATCTGAATGGTTTGTATACAGGGTCCAACTCAAAGTTCTGGTTGGAGTGCCAAACTTCAAGAAATTCTCTGACATGTCTCTGTTTTGCCTGTGCTAGGCAAAAGTCTCAGTTGAATTTGTATCCTTCATTGTCTGGTTGGAAACGTGAGTGTTAGTCATGTCTGGCAGTAGCGAGCTGATGTTTGTGCAGTTGTATGTTCAGTTTTCTTCCTGTTTGACCTATGTAGTGTTTTCCACAGTCTTTGCAGGGCATCTTGTAGTTAGCATGTGTTTTTTTGGATGTCGGCATCGCGTCTGTAACGTTTTTGAGGAGCTGGTGGAAGATGTTTACTAGTTTGTGGGCCACTAAGATTCCCAGTGGTCTGAGTAGTTGGGTAGTTATCTCTGATATGTCTTTGATGTATGGTCGCTATCGTGTCTGGTTGTGTAGTGTTTTCTTCTTTAGATTTGTTCCGTAAGTACTAGAGAATGGTGCTGTTGGGTACCTGGTTCATTTAAATCCTTTGAGTAGGTGTTTCTGTTCCACCTTCTGGTTAGCACTGCTGCCTTGCAGCGCCAGGGACCCAGGTACGATTCCAGCCTTGGGCGACTGTCTGTGTGGAGTTTGCACATTCTCCTGGTGTCTGCATGGGTTTCCTCCGGTTGCTCTGGTTTCTTTCCCAAGATGTGCAGGTCGGGTGAATTGGCCATGCTAAATTGCCCATAGTGTTATGTGCATTAGTCAGAGGGAAATGGGTCTGGGTGGGTTACTCTTCGGAGGGTCGGTGTGAACTTGTTGGGCTGAAGGGCCTGTTTCCACTGTCGGGGTATCTAATCAATATCTAATCTATCAATTCTGGAGCTCTGGGCTGCTACAGTGTGTGCTTGCATGTTTAAATAATGCCTTAATGCAGCTCCACTTGTGAGTGTTGGGGTGGTTGCTGTTATAGTTCACTATCTGGTCAATCTGGGTGTTCTTCCTGTACACTCTGGTCTGGAATTCACCAATAAAGGTATGTATTCCACTAATATGTCCAGGAAGGGGAGTCTGCTGTTGTTATCCTCTTCTTCAGTGAACTTTATCCCAGTGAGGATATCATTGGTGTGGTGCTGGGTTTCTACCAGTTGCGTAAACGAAATGGGTACCCCAACAGTTGACTGGGAATACTATAATTCAAGCACTTTAGTTGGGTCAGTTTTTGACCAATGTGTGCAGGAAGGTTTCCTGACACAGTAGTTAGTCAGGCCAACAAGGGGCGAGGTCACATTAGATTTGGTACTGGGTAATGAACCTGACCAGGTAATAGATTTGAAGGTAGGTGAGCACTTTGGTGATAGTGACCACAGTTCGGGTGTGTTTACTTTAGCAATGGAGAAGGATAGATATATACTGCAGGGCAAGAGTTATAGCTGGGGGAAAGGCAACTACGATGCAATTAGGTAAGATTTAGGATACATAGGATGGGGAAGGAAACTACTGGAGATGGGCACAATTGAAATGTGGTGCTTATTCAAGGAACAGCTACTGCAGGTCCTTGATAAATATGTACCTGTCAAGCAGGGAGGAACTTGTCAAGAATGGGAGCTATGGTTTACTAAGGAAGTTGAATTTCTTGTCAAGAGGAAGAAGAATGAGATGTGAAGACTCAGGGTGCTTGAGAGTTACAGGTTAGCCAGGAAAGACCTAAAGAGTGAAGAAGAGCCAGGAGGGGACATGAGAAGTTATTGGCAGATGGGATGAAGGAAAATCCTAAAGCTTTCTATAGGTATATCAGGAATTGGAGAATGTCTTGAGAAAGATTAGGCCCAATCAAGGGCAGCAGTGGGAAGTTGTGTGGAGTCAGAGGAGATATGGGAAGTGCTAAATGAATATTTTTCATCAGTATTCACTCTTGAAAAAGACAATGTTGTCGAGGAGAATAGATATACAGGGTACTAGACTAGATAGGATTGAGGTTCACAAGGAGGAGGTGTTAGCAATTCTGGAAAGTGCAAAAATAGATAAGTCCCCTGGGGAGGATGGGACTTATCCTAGGATTCTCTGGGAAGCCAGGGAGGAGATTGCCGATCCTTTAACATTGATCTTTATGTCATCATTGTCTCCAGGAATAGTGCCAGAAGACTGAGGGATAGCAAATGTTGTTCCCTTGTTCAAGAAGGGGAGTAGAGACAACCATGGTAATTATAGACCAGTGAGCCTTACTTTGGTTGTGGGTAAAGTGTTGGAAAAGGTTATAAGAGATAGCATTTATAATTATCTAGAAAGGAAAAAGTTGATTAGGGATAGTCAACACGGTTTTGTGAAAGGTAGGTCATGCCTCACAAACCTTATTGAGTTCTTTGAGAGGATGACCAAACAGGTGGATGAGGGTAAAGCTGTTGATGTGGTGTATATAGATTTCAGTAAGGCATTTGATAAGGTTCTCCATGGTAGGATATTGCACGAAATACAGAGGCATGAGATTGAGGGTGATTCAGCAGTTTGGATTAGAAATTGGTGATGTGAAAGGTGGTGGTTGCTGGGAAATGTTCCTCCTCGAGTTCAGTTACTGGTGGTGTACCACAAGTATCTAATTTTGGGTCCACTGCTCTTTGCCCTTTTTAAAAACAACCTGGATGAGGGTATAGAAGGTTGGGTTAGTAAATTTGCAGATGACATGAAGATCAGTAGAGTTGTGGATAGTGCTGAAGGATGTTGAAGGTTACAGAGGGACATGGATAAGCTTCAGAGCTGGGCTGAGAGGTGGCGAATGGAGTTTAATGCAGAAAAGTGTGAGGTGATTCACTTTGGAAGGAGCAACAGGAATGCGGAGTACTGGGGTAATGGTCGGATTCTTGGTATTGTAGATGAGCAGAGACCTCTGTGTCCATGTACATTTCTGAAAGTTGCCATCCGAGTTGATAGGATTCTTAAGGAGGCATATGGTGTGTTAGCTTTTATTAGTAGAGGGATTGAGTTTCAGAACCATGAAGTCATACTGAAGCTGTACAAAACAGTGATGCAGCCACAGTTGGAGTATTGCGTACAGTTCTACTCACCGCTTTATAGGAAGGATGTGGAAGTTTTGGAAAGGGTGCAGAGGATATTTACTAGGATGTTGCCTGATATGGAGGGAAGCTCTTACGAGGAAAGGCTGAGGGACTTGAGGCTGTTTTCATAAGAGGGAAAGTTGAGAGGTGACTTAATTGATAGTCAGAGGGTTAGATACGGTGGACAGTGAGAGCCTCTTTCCTCGGAAGGTGATGGCTAGCACAAGGGCGCATAGCTTTAAATCGAGGGGTGATAGATATAGGACAGTTGTCAGAAGTAGTTTCTTTACTCAGAATAGTAGGGGCATGGAATGCAGTGCTTCCAGTAGTTGTAGACTTGCCAACTTCAAGGGCATTTAAATGGTAATTGGATAGTCATATGGACGAAAATGGAATTGTGTAGGTTAGATGGGCTTCAGATTGGTTTCATAGGTCGGTGCAACATCGAGGGCTGAAGGGCCTGTACTGTGCTGTAATGTTCTGTGTTCTAACAGCCCTATCCTCCGGTGCTTACAGGACAAACCCAGAAAACACTATACACAACCAGATAGCTACCTTACCATACATTTAAGATGTATCAGAGGTACTCAACTACTCAGACCCATGGGAATCTTAGTGGCCCACAAACCAGTAAACACCTTCCACCAACTCCTCCAAAACGTTAAAGACCTGATCCCTGCTTCCAACAGGGCAGACACTATCTACAAGATACCCTGCAAAGATTGTGGAAAATACTACATGGATCAAACAGGAAGAAAACCGACCATACAAGTGTACATACATCAGCTTGCTACTGCCAGATAGGGCCAGCACGCATTCATTTTCAACCACACAGATAACGTCGTAGGACACAAATTCAACTGGGATGATGTAACCATCCTAGCCAGGCAAAACAGACATGTTAGATAATTTCTTGAAGCCTGACACTCCATCTGGAACTTAATCAATTGACTCATTGAATTGGACCCCGAATATAAACCAATCGGATACAGAACTGTAAGTACCAACAAATAGATATAAATACCAGGTGGGACAGACCACCTTATCAAAGATGCACTAATGATGTCACCTAGCAAAACAATGAAATGTTTGCAGAAAACCCACCAGCTCAGCAAACAAGTCCACGCTTCATCCACAACCTGAGCTACAAATCTTCTCAAGAACACTTTAGTCTTTGTTTCTTTAAATACTTTGCCATCTGTGAATGGTTTGTGTTTTGCCACAAGGTGGCAAACATGGCATGATGCTTCAGCGAAGGCCTTACCTTCTGCTGGTAGAGAAAAAAGTGACTGTGTTGTGCTTTCAAAAACAGCTTTCAATGCATCAACATTATTTGTCCAAAACATGCTGTTCAAGGAAATATCTTGAATATACTGTGCTAATTGTGTGGCTATTCCAAATTGTCCTTTTTACTTTGCGATGTACTTTGATGATATATAAAGCAAACGCTTATATATTTTATAGTTGTGAGCAAACATTCATTTTCCCATTCCATGTGAAACTGAACATTTTTAGTTTCTTTTTAAAAACAAATATCTTCCTTTGCAAATAAATCAAAGCTCTGTAATTTCAGCATCTCTTTCTGCCAACTAGCTATTCAAATAATCATTGTTGTTATTTTCCAAATATGAAGTACTTAACTCATTCTGGATGATGTAGAGGGGCTTTTAACTGTTAGAATTGCCTGTCTTATCTTCTTTCCCCACTTGGTATGTTACTCATTAGTTCTACATAAACCTAAGACGTTGCATTTTCTCATTTATTTTCAACTACTTTGCTAATATATACAGCTTTCTAGTTGCCTTTGCCCTTTGGGTTTGCACCTTATAAGCAATAGAAATATGCTGTTCATGATTCCCTGCTCATCATACAAAACATAGGTCTGTTTTCTGGTCAGGTTTCAGCGATTCCAAATTTTCTACTTAGCTTTGTGCAGATCTTGTTAACAAGCACAGTTACTTACTGATAAGCATTTTAGGCAAGGCAAGCTGTGTATTTTAATTTAGTTTTGTTTGCCTTGCTGCATATTATTAGGAAATCAGTCCACTTTAAAAAAAATCTTAAAACAAAGAACTGCACTTGCTGGAAATATGAAACAAAAACAGATATTGCTGGAGAAACTAAAGTTCTGAAGAAGGACAGCTGGACTTCAGTGCTCAAAGGCATAATTTAGTATAACTCCATGCATATCACAACCCTATATGCAAACTAATGATGTCACCTAGCAAAACAATGAAATGTTTGCAGAAAACCCACCAGCTCAGCAAACAAGTCCACGCAATCCCATCGACACAGACAAATTGCAAGAATATCTTGTCAAATGCAGTCTGACTGTTCTTAGAATCATAAATTAGAATCTTCCTTATTTACATTAGCAAAGTTGACCTTTACCTTGGTAATGCGCACCCAACTTCACCCACTTCTCTACTTGAAACATTAACTGTACTTTCTCTCTACAGATGCTTCCACACCTGCTAAGTTTCTCACTCAATTACTATTTTTGGAGAAAAAAAATTAGTTTCCTACAGTTTCCATAATGTGCAAATTTGCTTCTCTCACATTCTCTATCAATACATACCTGCTTTATTTTTTTTAACCAAAATAGACAGGCAGGAGACTGGAAGAACACAGCAAATCAGATGGCATCAGGAGGTGGAGAAGTTGGTGTTTCAGCTGTAACCCTTCTTCCAGCTTCCTGCCTGTCTATTTTGGATTCCAGCGTCTGCAGATATTTTATCTTTTCTTTTTTAATCAAGCTTTGTTATTAGTATAACCACCACAGTTTTTCTGTTTCCAAATCAGCGAGGTGAATCAATTAATATGCATTATCACCCGGGACTAATCTTGCCTACTGGATCCTTAAGCAAGTTAACAAGTAGTTTTGCTAATACTACTTGACATGACTGTAGTAGCACAAAGCAGCTCTTGCTCTTACAGTATTTAGCTTACAAATTGCATTTTAATTTTCAGTATTATGCAAGGATGCGTTTCCTTGTATTCCAAACTATCTTGAGTAAAAGCTTTTTTTGTCATGATTAGTATTGTATTGTTTCCTATTTGAAGTAAGAAAGTATCATTTGAAGTAAGTATCATTTTAAGACTTATCCTTTGAGATCTTCAGTGCTAATAATAACTTGTGGCTAAATCATTTATGCGTACTTTCATGTAATGGATAAAATAAAAGATTGGGACAAGCAATAGAATCGACTGTGTCCTGATAGCTGTCTCTGAAATTCTTTGAAATTCATACCAGTGTGCAGATTCGAATGTTGCAGCTTTTTAATCATATAAGCATATATACAAGATTTGGCTACTTTTGTTACTGAAATTTGGAGCTAAGTAAATTACCAGCTGAAAATAGTGGTTCCATCTTGTTAAACAATTAATGTCTTAATGTGACTAAGTTTTGAATATTGTGTTAATGACTCCAGTTATCACTAGGCTGGTCAGACAAATGTAGTGTGCATTTGCCCTTGAAATGCAGTGAACAGTAACACCAAGGATGTGCAATAGAACTACCTAACAATCAGATTTTTGTTTGTTCAAAACAAGCTTTTATTTCTGGAATACAGACAAAATACAAGTTCCGTTTATCAAAAATGCTGGTTGGATCATCTACCCCATGGCAATTTTGGGAAAGGATTGTAGTGATCAGAGTTTTGGTGTTCTCACAAATTCTTGTTGAGCTACCAAATCTGCACCCAAAGTTGGACTACTCCAAAATTTAAGCTTTTTAGGCTCATGATTAAAGGTTGGGGCATTAGCCAAGTAAGATTAGATTCATTGTCTTCAATGAATAAACTAACGCCTTTGTGCTTACCACTTCCTTGGAATATTTGTGTCTCTTGTCTTTTGAACTTTAAACATTTTATGCACTAATATTGGCTACTTAGGTGCCTAATTTAAAGAATACCTAATTGTAATATTTAGTTTTGTAATATATATTAAAATATACAAATGTAGATTTCTGTAAAGTTTTTTGTCGAACATTTCCTGAAAACACAAGCAGGAAAAACTCAAAGGCATAATTTAGTACAACTCCATGCATATCACAACCTCTTATGCAAACCATAACCCCATCTACACAGACAAATTGCAAGAACGTCTTGTCAAATGTAGTCTGATGGTTCTTAGATTCACAAATTAGAATCCTCCTTACTTACCTTCGCGAAGTTGACCTTTACCTTGGTAATGTGCACCCAACTTCACCCACTTCTCTACTTCAGGCTTTCCTAATCGCCTTAAATTCAATTCTGTATCTTGATCATCACTGTTTTAGATAAAATGGGTTATCTTTTGACTTGAGGTTAGCTTAAAACGCATTCTTATTCTTTCATGAGATAAGAGTGTCACTGGCAGGGTGGGCATTTCTTGCCTCTACCTAATTGCTTTGGAACTCAGTGACTTAGTAGACCAATTCAGAGTCAACCCCATTACTGTGTATCTGGAGTCAGATTTAGTCCAGATGAGGTAAGAATGACTGACAGATTTCTTTCCTGAAAGGACAATTAGTGAACTAGATGGATTTTTCCAACAATTTATGACAATTTAATTGTCATTATTTCTGAGATTAGCTTTTAGTTCCTTATTTTTATGAATTTAATTTAAATTCCATCATGGGAGGAGTGGACTTAAATCCATCTTTCCAGAGCAAAAGCTATGGCACCGGATGAATGGGAACCGCATAACAATCAACAGACAGGAGCGTTCCCTCCCGGTTGGGGAACACTTCAATGGTCCAGGACATTCGACCTCGGACCTTCGGGTGACCATCCTCCATGACGGACTTCGGGACAGGCAGCAGCGAAAGGTGGCTGAGCAGAGGCTGATAGCTAAGTTCCGTACTCATAGGGAGAGCCTCAACTGGGACCTTGAGTTCATGTCACACTACATTGCACTATACGCACAGACACTCCTATAGACGCGCGAACGCACATGCACTCCTATACACACAATACACAGACACACATATACACAGACGTGCACATATTCCTACAGACACACACACTCCCAGACGCTCATACGCATCCTCTCACAGACTTAGACCACTTTACACTCTCACACACACACAGATACACTTTTGCTCTCACAGACACTCACAAACCCCACTCCAGACACACACACACACACACACACACACAAACACACTCCTACAGACACACTCACTCCCACGCTCACAAATGCACCCTCTCATGGATTTAGACATTCTACACTCACATACATACACATACACACATCGCTCTTTCTCTCTTGCTCTCTCTCACACTCACAACCCCCCACCCCAGACACACACAAACCCATATGCACACACATACGTTTGTATGGGGTGAATTTCTACTTGCAGAGTTACATTGTACTTTGCTCAAAAACTGCATGAATTCATGTAAGACTGTTAACTCACTTTTTAGTTTAGAATCCGTCTAAACTATGACACAGACAGGGAACACAGAAAGCTAACACCTTCATCATAGTATCTGGCTGACACCAATTGTTACAGTTAACCCGACAATGTAACTTTAAGTTTTGTGATTTACATATGAAAGAAGTGAAACTCTCTTGGTATTCTGACAGATGAAAGACTCAACAAACAATCAAGATATTTTTCAATGTATAATTTCAATTACATCACATTATAAACTTTTGCTATAAATTGTGTGTTTTATAATTGTGTCCTCCACAACCACCTGATGAAGGAGCGACGCTCCGAAAGCTAGTGCTTCCAGTTAAACCTGTTGGACTATATCCTGGTGGTGTGTGATTTTTAACTCTTTCCAGAGCATTAGCCGAGCTGTCTTGAAGGTAAAAGTGAGGACTGCAGATGCTGAAAACCAGAGTGGTGCTAGAAAAGAACAGCAGGCCAGACAGCATCCGAGGAGCAGGAAAATCGACGTTTCAGGCAAAAGCCCTTCATCAGGAATAGAAGCAGGGAGCCTCCAGGATGGAGAGATAAATGGGGGAGAGGGGGCATGGCTGGGGAGAAGGTAGCAAAGAGTACAATAGGTCAATGGGGGTGGGGATGGAGGTGGCAGGTCAGAGAGGAGGGTGGGGGAAGGTAGCAGGTCCTGGGCCGCCTCCACCGCCACTCCCTTACTACCCGATGCCTTAAAGAAGAATGCCTCATCTTCTGCCTCAGAACATTTCAACCCCAGGGTATCAATGTCGACCGCCAGTTTCCTCATTTCCCCTCCCCCACCTTACCCCAGCTCAGCACCATCCGCATGACCTGTCCTACCTGCCAATCTCCCTTCCTACCTTTCCACTCCCTCTGACCTATCACCTCCATCCCCACCCCTATTCACCTATTGTACTCTTGCTACATTCTCCCCAGCCCCCTCCCTGCTTCTATTCCTGATGAAGGGCTTTTGCCCAAAACTTCGATTTTCCTGCTCCTCGGATGCTGCCTGGCCTGCTGTTCTTTTCCAGCACCACTCTGATCTAAACTCTAGCTGTCTTGAAGACGAGTTCAGTTGCATCACCACTACGATAGTGGATTAATTGTAAATTTTCTTTGAAATAATTTTCCATCACTAGGTTCATGTCAGTAAGGTTTCCAGCCCTGATAGTTTAGTTTTCAGCATCTTGATGCCTATAGCACTATCACTCTCAAATAGTAATTTTAAGACAATTTCAGGAATTCTAAGGTCTGAAGCCATTTTACATTTGATTTGCCTTTTCCATATAAAAGGTATGAATCTGGTTGAAACCAGCAATGCAAGTGGGCTCTCAGAAAAACAACAGGTTATTTCTCACCGGTTTGTAATTTTTACTGACTTGAATAATTTGCCATGATTTTTTAATTTCAAAGGATGTAAAAGGCTACAGGGACATTAGGAAATGAGTCTCTGAAGAGAGTATCTGAAAGGATGCGGACTCATGGGAAAAGTGAAGTGGCATGTTGGAAAAAATCAGTCATCAATTTCCCAGTTCTGAAGTTTCCTATTTCTGAAGGGTCACTGGACCCGAAATATTACCTCTGCTTTCTCTCTACAGATGCTGCCAGACCTGTTGAGTTCTTGCAACAATTGCTTCTATTTTTGTTTCTGATTTCCAGCAACTGCAGTTCTTTGGGTTCTGTTTTCATCAGTTTCCCATGTGTGTAAACCAGTTTGACTTCCAAAATAAAGAAGTTGCCCTACATGATTAGATAGGTAAATCGTAATGTCAAGCTCTTTGCAATATTTCCTCAGCGTCATTAATGACTTTTTTTTAAAAAAATGGATTTTTCTAACCTTTATTCAGAAAACCTGCATCAAATTTCCGTAATCCATATGAAAGAATGTAAAATACCATGTCCTGATCAAAGGATACTTTTTTCTCATTGGTTCTAAACTCTTTTGTTCATGGGGATTTTAATTTTGCAGAATTCAATTTGATGCTCTGATGGTTTTTATCTCTGAGACACACAATATAAATCCAGATTGGAATATGCCTGTCTGTAAGCCACTAATGTGAAATGATTTTGTGCTGTTTCAGGTGAACTTTCTAATTTTATAGCACAAAAGTATCCATTAAATTAAGCTACTGTTTTTTAGCTCATTTGGAGATCAGAGGAAATGGAAAAACACTCACTATGTTGTAGAGTCAATATTTTTACAGGAAGAGGTCTGTAAATTTGGAAAATCGGAAGTGCTTTGATATACTTGACTTCTGTGTATTTATTGAAGGACTAATGGATTTCCACAAACTCAGTCTTCAGAGTAGGCTTCTTCATTAAGCAAATACTAACTTCTTATTGCCCCACAAAACTATGGACTTGCCTATGTTCAAGTTTAATCATTTTGTTGTATCACCAAAGTTGAAATTTGAAACTTGGTTACTTTTTTCTTTTTTTTTAACAGGAGGGTGGAAGTGATGATGATCGTAGATTACAACAACAGAGGTAATTGTTAGATCTGCACTGTATAACTTATTTCCTGTATGTTGATCTTTGTGGTGTTTACTTTTCACTCAAACACTGAAAAGCTGGTTCCAAAAGGTTTATCTTGAAATTTTATTTTCAACCATTTATATCTTCAATCTATTACCTGTGATCAAATTTTTAAAAAATATTTTAATACCAACTGTAAATGAAATGTAAAATCCTGAGTAATAAATGCAGGAGTTCAGTTATTTTAAATCATTGATTCTAAGTAACGAAACATGAAACTGGGGTTTCAATCTCCAAAATATCTGTAAGCATTTGATTTATTAAATAGACTAGTGTTATTCTTTGACCATAAAGTAGTATCTCTGTCCATAACTGTCTTAATTTATGTGTCCTACAGTTTCCATTGTCTGCACATTTGTTTCTTTCAAATTCTGTTAATACACAAATTTTGGGGCTTAAAAGTTTTTTTGAAATGTTAAATACAATTTTAAGGAGAATTGACTGCAAATGACTGAACTAAATTAGGATGCATAGTTTCAATTTATATTTCCTAGATAGCTTAAGCTATAATTCCTGAAGAAGGGCTTATGCCCGAAACGTCGATTCTCCTGTTCCCTGGATGCTGCCTGACCTGCTGCGCTTTTCCAGCAACACATTTCCAGCTCTGATCTCCAGCATCTGCACTCCTCACTTTCTCCTCTAAGCTATAATTTATCCAGCCATTTATAATTTTAAAGATTGAATTTATCCAGTTCAGTGTTTCAGTTTAACACGCGCTTCCAAAATATTGGCAGATTTCATTCCTTTCATTAAATGGCTTCATTTGTTTGCTCATTTGTCAAAAGCTTTTGCGCTTCCTTAATCTGACATTCTTCATTGCCATTGCTCCCAATTTGGTATTGTCTATTATGAACCTTTTGGGTGCAACTCCTTTCTCCAAATTATTTATAAAAATCTTTGGGCGCCTAAGAGGGAGAAACTAGAACACTCGTTGGTGACTGTTAAAATTGAGAGAAGGAGAGCAAGAGAGAAATAAAGGAGGAAGTAGGTATTAGATTTAAGAACAATGACAATCCTTGACAGCAGTCAACATCTTGACAAAGTTGGAAAGTCTTGATTGTCAGCTTTATAAATCATGACAGTTGATGAAAAAACATCAAAGGCACCTACTTTGTAGCAGTCTTCTGGTTAAGTGGTGTTATGGTTTGAAGTGGGAGAAGAGAACTGATTATTTTCCTTGTCCCACTCCTCTAATAGTCACAGTAAAATTTGAATTTAAAAAGGGAAGTGAATTTGCAAATTAAATACATCTGACTGTATTGTATTGTTTAGTATAGTACATAGAACAATACAGCGCAAAACAGGCACTTTGGTCCTGTGAACTAATCTAAGCTCATTTCCCCCTACACTATCCCATCATCATCCATGTGCTTATCCAAGTATTGTTTAAATGACCCTAATTTGGCTGAGTTAACTACATTGTCAGGCAGGACATTCCACGATGTTACCACTCTGAGTAAAGAACCTGCCTCTAACATCTGTCTTAAATCTATCACCCCTCAATTTGTAGCTATGCCCACTCGTACAAGCTGACATCATTATCCGAGGAACAATACTTTCACTGTCTACCCTATCTAATCCTCTGATCATCTTATATGTCTCTATCAAATCCCATTTTAGCCACCTTCTTTTTACTGAGAACAGACCCGTCTCTCAACCTTTCCTCATAAGACCTTCACTCCAGACCAGGCAACATCCTAAAATCTCCTCTGCTTCTTTCCAATGCTTCCACACCTTTCCTGTAATGGGGTGACCAGAACTGTACACTATATTCCAAGTGAGGTCGCAATAGCATTTTGTACAGTTGCAGCATGACATTATGGCTCTAGAACTCAATCCCTCTCCAAGATCCCTCTGCATATCCACACTACCAAGAATCTTTCCATTCACCCAGTATTCTGCCTTAAGTAGTAAATGCACTGCAGGCTGAATATTTTCCATCAACCACCACTCGTTGCCTTCTTACAGAAAGCTAGTTCCTAGTCCAAACTGCTAAATCACCTTCAATCCCAAGACTCCGTATTTTCTCCAACAGCCTGCCATGTGGAACCTCATCAAAGGGTTTACTGAAGACCATGTATACCACTTCAGCTGTCCTAACCTCATCCACATGCTTGGTCACCTTCTCAAAAAAATTCAGTGAGGTTTGTGAGACATGACCTGCCCTTGACGAAACCATGTTGACAACCTGCAATCGAATTTTTGCTTGCTAGCTGATTATACATCCTGTCTCTTATAATCCTTTCCCAAACTTTTCCTGCAACAGACGCAAACCTCACTGGTCTATAGCACAAAGCCTGGGTCATCTCTACTGCCCTTCTTGAATAAGGGCACAACATTTGCAGTCCTCCAGTCTTCTGGTACTAAACCTGTAGACAACGATGACTCAGATCAAGGCCAAACTCTCCAACATCTCCTCCCTAGCTTCCGAGAGAATCCTCGGATAAATCCCATCCAGCCCAGGGGACTTGTCTACTTTGCTTCTAAAATTGATAACACCTCCAATCCTTTCAAGTCTAATATCCCACCTCTCAGTCTTCTCCTCTACAATATTCTCCTTTTCCTGAGTGAAAACAGATGAGAAATATTCGTTTAGCACCCCTCCGATCTTCACAGGGTCCACACACAACTTCCCACTTCTGTCTTTGACAGGCCCTATTCCTACCCTACTCATCCTTTTATTCCTCACATACGTGTAGAAAGCTTTAGGGTTCTCCTTTATTCTGCCTGCTAAAGACTGCTCATGTCCTCTCCTTGCTCTTCTTA